>NC_139587.1:16895888-16953388 GCF_946808225.1 Silurus aristotelis
CCTGGTCAGAGTCGTGGTGAATCTACAACCGATCCATGGCACTCTGTGCACATGCACGCACTTGTGTCTGGTTAACATCTTTGTTTTTCCTACTATATGTTACTGCATATGGAAGCACAAAATGTGCGTATATACACCAATCAATCAGGCATACCATAATGATCACCTCCCTAATATTGTTTTGGTCCCCCTTTTGCTGTGGTAGCTCAGTGGTTAAGGCGCTGGATTACTGATCGGAAGGTCGGGGGTTCAAGCCCCAATATTGCCAAGCTGCCACTCCGTTTCATGGCTTAACCTGCGCTCTGACCCCAGCTTCTGAGCAAAGAACAAAATTCACTGTGCTGTGATGTATATGTGGCGAATAAAGGCTATTCTATTCTATTATGCTGCTGCCAAAACAGTCCTTCTTCAGCAGTTTGAGCTACAGTAGCTCGTTTAATGGATCAGACCACACAGATCAGCCTTCAGTCCCCTCCGGCACCCACAACCCTGTCGCCGGTTCACCTCTGTACCTACCATGGACCACTTTTGATAGACCACTGCAGACCGGGAACATCCCACTGAAAACCGTCAGCCAGGTGACACCTGCATCAGGAGTTTCATATGAAGTAGCTACTGTACAGCTACATCATCATGCCACACTACACCAGCAAACATTATCAAGTACTAGATACCAAATCCAAATGTCCATGAGAAGTGGGGATTATTTAGCACACAATGATTACTAAATGTTTACTATTCGTGTACAATTTCAAGGGAATATAATTATGCGCAAAACATGGCTGAATGCTTCCAAAAAGAATGACATGAAAAGAATTACAAGCACAGTTACGTATAATGACTTAAGAACATTCTGTATATCTCATAGAAAGCGTAACTGATCTGTTTAGTTTTCCTGGTTGTTAAACTTCTATGAATATAACACAGCCCAGACAGAAAACGAATAAAAAAATCTGCTTGTCCCAGGTGAACAGGCGTGTCCATTTGTCAACCCCTATATTAGATCTATGTCTATGAACAGCAGCAGACATACATCATGATTTCTGAATAGCAAAAGTAGATAAATATAACTTAACCGTCAGTAGAGTGGTGGCACTTCTCGGCAGTGCAGAGCGGTGGGGGTGTGGTTTTCCAGACAGGAACGCTTATTTGTTAAATCACAGAGTGAAATCCCACAAAGTGGCTATTGCTATATGTTGACATGGAAAAATGGAACTCCAGTGCTTGTGGAATAAAAAAAAGGAGAAAAAGAATGAAGTAGCCCGCACCACCTCGGTGTGATTATTAGTTAACAGCAGGGATTTGGGTTGTGATGCTGCCAGCTTGGCCATTGCTGTAATATCAGTAGGGTGCTGGCAGTTATTACTTACCTGACTGGTGTATCTAATAAACTCTACACAGGACATATTTGTGCAATACATAGACATGTTAATCTTTGTGTCATACCCAGTCTCTTCTCTTCCTGTCTTGTGGAATAGTCCAGTGTGCTGCACCCTAGGGATTTGTGGTTTTGAAGACGACAGTGTACTCTACGCCACAAATACAATGCAGCATTAAAAAAAATAAAGATTCTCATATCTATGTCTTCCTCGTGGTATTGCCAATAAAACACTATCCGTGTCATATCCACAAATCAGTTGTAACATACAATGAGATGAGGCTGGATGCAATAGCGGCAGCTAGGCGTAATATTTATTGCAGGCAATCCAGAAATTACAGTCAGAATCCATAGCAGGTACAAAACATAAAACAGGGATGGGTTTGATCCAAAAAGATACAAATAGAAGGACTACAGAAACTAGAGAAACTCATTTAAACCAGATGAATAAGACAGAACCAATAACAGGGCAGAACAGGACATAGACAGAACCCAAAACAACAGCACATGGCACTTGTCATCACAGGTACAAATTTGTGATGCAAACAGGAATTTGTCTCATCAACAATCCTGTGAAGATACAAAAGGTGTCTGGGAGAGTACAATGTCCACTCAATACTGTGCTATAAATACTCACTCGCCTTTAGTAACCACTTTATCTTGGTCCTGCAGTGGTCACAGTGGATCCAGAGCCCATCCTGGAAACACGGGCAGGGAGTACACCCCCAGATGCACACACACATTCACACTGTTGAGCCATTTATCTTACCCAATACACCCACTAGCATGTTTTTGTGAAGCAGAAGAAAAACCTTCTTACTAAATTGAATGCCTTAAATACCCTTTAAATATTCCTGGAACATTTTTGAAATCAGTGCTATAATGTTTATCTGGTGATATCAAAGGTTAAGTCTCCATAAATCACTTACAGTATGTATAATATACACTGCACTAACAAGAACATACAGCAAAACACACAAAAAATAAGCTGGTAAAAAAAAAAAAAAAAAAAAAAACAATTTCAGACATTTGACCTTGCTGTGACCTCTTTGGATCAATCCCAAAATCCATAACTAGTTACAATCCAACCATCTAAATCCTGCAATCATTCAACTGCCCATACTTGTAATGACAAGAACAGTGAGAAAAATGCACTTAAGCAAGGATAATCTAGGACAGACACACGGACGGACACTTGTACATACAGATGACCTGAAAACATAATCCCTCCACCACCGTGAGGCAGAGTTTAATAGTCCTAATCACCTGTGGTTTCATATCCTGCTCCAGTCTATGGTTTTGTATTCACTGTTGACAGCATGCAGAGATCTGAGAGCTGACAAATCAGGCAACACAGGATTTTGAATGTAACGCTAATGCATGGGGTGTCTGGCCTCTGTGTGTGCAGAGCCCCCTTTCCTTTGGCAAAGGTTTCTTGGCCGGCTCACCAGTGAGGCTGCAGCGGCTGAGGTCAGCCTCTTCACGTGCGCTCTAATTGGGCTGATACGGAGCGAGCGCTGCCACAGGGCCTTTCCTGTAAATAAACACCATCCAGGGACCAGAGTGCAGCATGTTAATGCAAGTCTGCTCCATATCTCTGCCTTTCACTCCGCTCTTTCTCACCCTCCGGCTCAAGCTCACCTTTCACAGCCTATACCATCCAGCATTTAATGTTAGTGAGACACCGAGATTGTGCGTGTGCCACTGCAAACTTTGCAGAATAGAGAATTAAAAAGCTACAAGGTAATAAACCAACACTTTCTTGTACATTAAGCAAATAGTGTGAAATATCAAATCGGTGTGCATCCTCTGTGCCACTGAGCTGTTAACTGTTTTTTTTTTTTTCCCCCTTCAACTGTTCATTAAGCAACATGCTGGCTTATTGTTATTGTCATGCCTATTTTGACATGAACACAGCATGATACTTTCATCCCAGATTAGCACTTTCAGCAAGCAAACAGATGCACTGGCTACATTTCGCACTTTAACATAGCTGATATAACACAGTTTCTGCCATCCTAAAAATAACCTCTTATTTATATTCATATTCTAATATGCCTTATCCCTGACATCCTATAATATTGCTGATTATCAAACTAACGATAATAAATAATTGTGATAAAAATGACATTTGCATATCCTACAAATAAAAAAAAAAAATGTCAGCCAATTTATTCTGGGGCTCTCCCCTAAAGTTTAAAACACAAAAATTTGATAGAATTATGGTAGCAAAATTCCCGGAATTTTCTAGACTCAAAACTTTCCATGGGAACGAGAATAAACAGGGAATTTACAAAATTGCAGGTTAGCCTATGACAAAGAAATGTAGTTGGAAAAAAGGTCTTGCAGGATAATCGTGGTTAAAACCCTGCATTCATCAATCACATGCACACGGCACACTTACTGCAAAGCTGTTGAGGCCACGCCCCCTATAGGCACTGTGCATTCCTCCATAACATAGCACAACACAAATAATTTCTTGAATCCTTCACAAAATAAAGCTGAAAAATTTCAATCTTGGCGAGTATTTAAGTAAATGACAAATACATTTGTTTAAAACGTCCTTGTGCTGTGTGTAAGCGATTGCGCAACAAAATTATACTAGCAATTAGATCAAAGTCAAAAATGAATTTTTATTAATCTGTATTAGTTTGCATGGATGTCAGTTTATGACCAAACAAAATGTTTATATTTATGTTTCTATATGATACAGTTGATATAAATTTCCCCAAATTTCGAATTAATTCCCACAAATTCTTGTAAATTCCCACAAATTCCTGGCAGGTTTCCCAATTGGAATATTTGCCAAATTCCCCACATGAAGTTCCTATATAAAGTTTCCGGAAATGTGTGGGAAATTGTCCGCCCCTTTGCAACCCTAGACAGAATGTCTTGTATTCTGTAGCATTATTTCCCTCTAAAAGAACTAAGAGGTCCGGCATGACGATGCCCCTGTGCACAAAACATGGTCCATTACATGTTAGGTTCAAGTGGAAGAACTTGAATGGCCTACATGCAGCCCTGATGCAACCTGGCCTTACTAATGCTCCAGTGGTTGAATAGGAAATCCACATAACCATGCTCCAACATCTAGTTGAAAGCCATCAGAATTCATGTGTGCTATTATAGCAGCAAAAAGAACATCATTCTTGAATGTTATGATCAGGTGCACACAAACCAATGTTCAAACCCATACGTGTAGCAGCCTTCGTCTCACAACGTCTGAATTCTGAATCCTAAGCAAATAAGGAACAGATACTTTATTTAAAACGTCAATACAATGTCCTTAAGAATCCCTTCATGCCTCCTGCCTGCAATGAACAGACTCTCACACTCCCCGTATCTGCTTACTGTACTGAGAAACAGCAGTCACAGATCAACTACACAGTAACGTGATATCACTAGCACCTGTATCACTCCTGTATGCAGCTGCTCTGTACTAGAGCACTGTTCTGACTAAATAATACCACACATCGAGCCTTCGATTTCACTTTCTAAGCTACTTCAACCTCCCAGTGTTGTTATAAAATGCTTACTTTACATATCTAACGCTATTGTGTCACAATTAATAAAATGCAAATGCTGCTCATACATTGGCTACAGTACTTGACATTGTTTACATTGCAATACAGGAATGCCCACTATTATGTTAGTATATTTATAAACAAACTGTCAGCACATGACATTATACATTTAGATAAACTAATTTGAGAACACAAAGAAGAACAGTGTTAAGAGATATTGCCAACCAACCCGACTGTACTGATAGCAATTATTTTTAGCACAGAGGTGATCAGCTTCCATGCCTTGGGAAAGCCTACAGACTGAAGTATGAAATGATACTGAAAATTTAACTACTTACTCATTTACTGTTGAACATAAAACACAAATAGTATATCATAAATTAAATGCATTTTGTACAATCAGTTGCACTGAATAATTGGAATCACAAGGTTCGTGTGTATTTATTTATTTATATTGACTTTAAGTTATACCGACTTTACAGTGGCATTTATCTAATTGAGCTTTGGTCCATAACTATATAGTGTAGAAATGACCATCTGGAAAGTGTCCACATGCCAAAACACATTCATTGAAACAACCTGTGGATGCTTTCTATAATTTGTCGAACATAAGCATATGTTAACCAATTTGACATTCTTGAAAGTTCAATCAATAGGTCGCAGTGTCCCCCTGGCATCCCCAGAGTAAATTGATCCTTAGATTTTTATTTCATTATAAATTAATAAGAGATTTTGCTGTCATTCAGCAGTTTTTTATAGCAAAAAATTCAACCTTGAGGCAACTGGTACAGTGTACAAGCTTCAACTTCAATCTCCATGAAGGAAAGTGTCACATCCATGAACTCCACTCGAAACACTCAACTTATTTCTGTCACCTCTTCTTACTTGTGCTGTCAGCGAGGACAAGCAGAGCATGCCAATTTGGCCACTATATATTGATTTACTTCCAAATATCAGGTTTGTCCTACTATGATTCGTTGAACCTCCTGAATAAAAATTCATGGATCCATATGCAGCATGTCATTGACAAATAAAAATAGCAATTGTTATATTCGATTCTTCATTAAAAGGCAGGATATAGGTGTGTGTCTCACTCGAGGGCCATCATATCATCCGCGGTGTTGAGCTGAAGTTGCCTGTGACCTTCAAACATTAGCGAACAACCTCTAAAGTGGCGAGCAGCATGATAGCATGTGTGTGTTTGTCTCAAACATCTGTGTGAAGTGTGAAAACTCATGGTGTGATCTCATTAATCCTGACAGCCCCACCCACACACAGAAAAAGCAGTGTCCACTATAGTGGTACCTGCTGCGGTCTGTCCGCAGGCTCCACAAATTCCATCACACCTGCTCTGCTCATAGAAGTGTGTTTGCGTTGCCAAGTCACAATCCGGTTTTTTTTGTTTCTTCTTTGGGTTGCTTGCTTTATGCCTTTTGTGAACCAGAACAAAGATAGAAAAGATTCTCGCCTGCCACTGCTAAGGTTTGTGGGTAGATATTCTATATCTGGTCATCTAATGCTCTTTTTCATTCTCTCTCTCTATCTCTCCCTGGCTATTTCTCTCATTCACTCTATCTATTTTCCAAAAACATGGGCATGAAGTGGAGAAGAAAACAGCCAGAGGGAAACATAAAACTCCTGCAGGGCATTTACTACCCTTAAGGCTGAAGCTAGCAAGTAAAAAAATAAATAAACCGTAAATAAAAAATAAAGATAGGTTTATTAATAATAATAATAATAATAATAATAAAATTAAAGAACAACAATAATAATTTACAGAGTACAGATTAGGGATATAATATGTACATACACAGCACGTGTTAATGCATTCTTGCCACAGGCACATGTACACATATACACTGATCAGCCATAACATTAATACACCTGTCTAATATTGTGTAGGTCCCCCTTTTGCCATCCAAAACAGTATTGACCAGTCAAGGCATGAACTCCACAAGAGCACTCAAGGTGTGGTATCTAACAACACAGTCCTGAAAAGTCCTGAAAAGTCCTGTAGTTTGTGAGGTTGGGCCTTCATGGATCGGACTTGTTTGTCCAGCACATGCTACAGATGCTCAACCAGACTAAGATTTATGGAATTTAGAGGTCAAGTAAATGATGTAAACTCTTTGTCATGTTCTTTAGACTAATCCTGAACCGTTTGTGCAGTGTGACAGAACATGTAAAAGAGCGCATGATTCATCAGACCAGGCAATCTTCTACCATTTCTGCATAGCCCAGTTCTGACGGTCTTGTGCAGACTGTATGTGCTTAGATGGGTGAACAGGAGTCAAGATAGCGTATCTGGAGATGCCAGGAAATGACTTTTCACAGATACACACATCTGCAAACACAGCATTAAACTATGTAGCCTGCTCCCAGCTACCATAATAAATTACATTGCTCACAGTTTTGAATAAGAACGCTGATATACACGAGTTCACAGAATGGCAATTTAAACAAAATGCTAAGCAAACATGGGAATGTCAGGATTTTCTGATTACCATAAAAACAATTAGATTTTGTAGGATTTAGATTCTGTAGGGAAAAAAACAGAAAAAAAAAACAACAAAGCGAAGTAAGCTGCACTGTTACACCTGTAATCGACAGTGCTAATGGATATTGACGGAGTAACTCAGTTAAACAGCGGAACAATTATATTTCTTTCTCCAGACAAAGCTGCCGAGCTTTTTACACATTCTTTATCATCGAGTCTCTGAATCCTGCTGTAAGTGCACTTCCTCTCGCACTAGGGCTTAAAAAAGAGCACTGAACACATTACAGGAATAGTGGGAAAAGTCAGTACCGCCTCAGGGACTTAAATGCACAGCACACCAGAAGTGTCCTCTATGCTGCAGTGCCCTGTGTTGCAGTTAGAAGCCTTACACTTCATAAAGTATGTGGCCTGCACTTCCCGCTGGATTTGAAACGGTGTGGGGGACAAGCACTGAATTAAAGTTTGCATGAAAGACAAAAACAGACTGGACGTAGGGCAAATGAGTGGCCAGCAGGTGCGTCAATGAAGACGTGAAAGAACAAGAACGTGAAAAGGAAGAGAGAGAGAGAAAGAAAGAAAACAGGTGTTTTATAAAATGGTGCTGCAACAGTAACAGAAGGAGACAACTCTGTCTTGTGTTGCGTTATGTTGCCTGGAGCTAAGGCGGGATTTGCGTGTTTGTGTGTTTATATTTGAGCATACACACAGTCAGGAAAACGCGTGGTATGTCCTGAGGTGGCACTGCTTTCTCTGTAGGACACCTTTCATGTCAGATGTTTACACTCGGGTGCCTGAAACCCCTAAAGAAAAGGTCCTCTTGTATAATCCAGATCCGGTGGGACAGAAAAGTTCCCCATGAAAATTCCCCTGTCTGCTTTCTTCCTAAGCCCACCATTTACTGAGCACACACTGCGTTCATAATTGATACCATTCTGGTGCCACAGCTTGTGCGCCTTCTCTGCAAAAAGAGATGCTGTGTAGCAAATCAGTCTCTTTCGTCCAGCTGAAGCTAAACACTAACACTGGGCATGTGATGAGTCTGCTCTTAGGACCGGAGCCAAAACCTGCCAAACACTCAGCGCGAGCTTTAGATGTCCCAATTTAGCTGTTTTCTCATCTGGTGAGAGGGAATGGGGACAGAGAGGCATTGTGAGTGGGATAGAAGAGAGCAAAAGAAATGAAAACCATAGCTAGGGCTTTGATTGGGGGGGAGAGAATCCAGGCCCCCCTGTAAGGCATTAGGGACCCCCCATTACAAGTAAAAAATAGACTTACTGGGGCCCCAAAAGATTATTTTAGTAAAAAATATATGAATCACACAACAACTGGGGACACCCCCATAAGACTTGACTCAATTCGAGCACAGAGTAGTAAATGCATTCTCAGCTATTGAAGAACCTTCTGGGTCCTTTTACTGCATTTGATTAAGAAAATGACACATCAAACTTCACTATTAAAGATATCGATAAGTATCTCAGCCGAACCTCAAGTCTGCACCATTCATGACCTTGCTTAAATCTGCTTCAACTCTAATGTAACAGCTGTTTAAAAATCCCTAGTGTTTTATCATCTTGAGAGACACATGAATGTTTTTGTGTTTCTATGGAACAAACTATGCAATTAAACGGTATGAAGATGAACTTTTACCAAAACAAATATATAAATGTATTTGTACAAAAATGTAATAAACTGCATTTTCATTGAAAAGTCCGCCCTTAGCATGAATAACAGACTTATATGCCCTTGACATCTAGACAGTTCATGTGTCCAGCTGAAATACACTGCCATGCCTCTTGTAAAACTCGCTGGAGGTGTTTTTCTAGTTGGATACTTCTTTTGTGTTTTTTTTTTTTTTTTAGAAAGTTCATCCCAGAGCAGTTCAACAGAATTTAGGTGCGGTGACCGGGCAGGTCATTCCCTGACAGATAAAACTCTACACTGACTACGCTCTAAATAATGCTTACAGAGCTTAGAGTTACTGTATGCTTTTTCGGTCATTAACTTGTTTATGGTCAAGTTGGTTTCAAATGAGCTGCAATTCGAATGGAATTGCAGCACTAAAGTATGAAATGTAGCCAGTTGGTTCAGTTGGTTTAATATTCCTTTCACCAGGTCTCCAACCTTCCCTGCTCTTCAACAACCCCAAACCATTAAACCTCCATGTGGGTGTGAGTCAGTGTGATAAAATGTCTCCTGTTCTCCTGTCCTGTCTTCTTGTTCTAGTTCTTCTGGTCTATCCAAAAATTTCATCTTTCCATAAAACTTTCTTCCAATTCTTGTGTGTTTTTGTCTTTTAGCTAATTTGATGTATAAAAACAAAAGGAATATGCATTTATCTAAAAATGATAAAACACTAGATGTTTCCTGTTGACTGGTGCTCTCTACTTTATAAGCAAATGTTTGTGGACACCACAAGATTCGTATGTGCCTTTTGAACATCCCATTCCACATTTACTCCATTCTCTCAGGACGATATTCCTAGATTTGGGCATGTGCATGTGGAGATTTGTGCTCATTCAGCCACAAGGGTGTTAAACACTGATGTAGGGTGAGGATGCCCGGGGTGCAGTCAGTAGGGCTGCAAATGAAGATTATTCTGATAATCGATTAATTTAGTTCCCTGATAAATCGGATAAAAAAGTTAAAAGTTTTGCTTATTATAAGTATATTGAAACCTAATTCAGAGTATTTATGTATAAAAGTGTTCTTTAAAAATGCAAAAAAATCCATTTGAACTATCTTTAATTTTTGGACATTTTACAGCTTATAGTCGCTGCTTGTTGAGAAGTGCATGGAGGATTTCTACTTTGAACAAATTTTTTCTGTAAAAAAAAAAAAAAAAAAACTTTGGGTACGCAAGGTGTAAATTGTGTAAATCAGCATTTGCATTGGTTTTAATTATAATTGCAGACATTTTGTTTAGTTGTGAAAATATAAGCATCTAGAATTCAATTAATTACATTTTGTAAATTATTAAATACATTTTAATTAGTAAAAGGCGTAGTAAATCACATAGTGAAGCGTTTAAAGCTGTAGTAAATCACGTTTGAAACCAGATAAGTTAACTGTTGTAGTAGACAAATGCTAGAAAAAGAGAATGGAACGGAGTGTACAAATGCACAAATGTGTACAAATGCAAAATCATTCGCTGAAAACCAAAACAGTGACTTAACATTTATTCGTTTACTGCTGCTGTTATATGCTGCTTTTAGATTTAGTGTTTGTTCGCACCGGTTTAATTGAACCTGTCACTATGTCACGAGCGAGCTGATTGTTCAACCTGTCCTGAGGTTACTAAACAAACAGTTTACACAAAAAAACTTCATTAAACGACACCATTTTTACATGATGAGGATTATACAGTTTCGGTTTCACCTTCATCCGTGACACTGGTGTTTTCCTTTTCCTGCTGCCGGTTGACTCTTCACTCTCCACCATTTTTAAACGGCTGTGTTAACTTGCCCTCACACTAAGCAGTAATTTGAACAGCCAAACTAATCGATAACGGCATTCATTGACAACGAATTTCAATATTAATTATTATCGATTTTATCAATTCGCTGCAAAGGTATTGAGTAGGATCTAAGAAACCATATGTTCATAGAGTTGGATTTGTGCACAGGGGAATTGTCCTGCTGGAAACTTTTGTAAAAGGAACTACATATGGATGGAAAAGTCAGGTGTCTTAATACCATGACCACACCAGCATTCTTCCTTACATCAGAAACCAGGTGATACTGCCGTCAGTGGTATTTATTATAGCGCGATGACATATTACCCGTAATATTACGCACATTTAATGTTTGCTGGTCCTTTCCACTGTCCACCTGCAACCCGGAAAAAAAAGAGAAATCATGCAAATATATAAAAATAAATCTTAAAACGTCTTTTATAAAATAAATATGGTTGCGGTCTCGTTGAGGCAGTAACCTGGGGTCAGGCTCGAACCACAGACTCTGGAGTTATGAGGCAGCAACGCCACCCACTGCATCGGCGCACACGAGAGCCTAAATCTTTGTCATTACATTGTACTCTAGAGCCTCGACTCCCGGCATTCACATGATTGTAAGCGGATAGGGCAGGTGCTCTGCGGGGAATTCAAATAACAATATTTCCAATCTGTAATGCTCAGATAAATCAAAGACTTAGTGAGACAGCTAAAATGGCATCAGGATGGATATAATTAAGCAGCCTGTGCACAGGTGGCAAAGGAAGCTGGGCCCTGCCTCGGGGAGATCGGTTTGACTGACACCTTCCTCATATTTAATGGTTCGCTATAAATTACGAGAGCTTCCCTGAAACGACTCGCGTTGGACGACTTCATTTGAGCTGCACTGAAGGAACAACTTTAGCCCATCTGCCAATAAATCATTATTTTAATCAGGAAAAGAACCTTCACAGCACATCAAATTCAGCAGAGCATGACTTTATCTAACCACGCACACGGCTACACACCTGGGCGTGCACACACATACACACACACACACACACACACACACACACACACACAGGATTTGCAAAATTCCACAAATTTGCCCACTTAACCTTCTGGGATTTAGAAGTGGCATATGAGGACACGGGCTGTTTAAACAAAGCAGCAGTGTGCATTCGTAATGAGATCCTGCATCCTGGACTTAGTTCAAAACGCTAACATTTTCTTGTTCAAGTGGTCGCGAGTGCATGCTTGCTGGGTGCTCATGTGCTTTGTTAAGCAAGAAATAAAAGCACTGGGCCGTGCACTCAGTTA
This sequence comes from Silurus aristotelis, assembly GCF_946808225.1. Classification (NCBI taxonomy): domain Eukaryota; kingdom Metazoa; phylum Chordata; class Actinopteri; order Siluriformes; family Siluridae; genus Silurus; species Silurus aristotelis. The sequence goes on from NC_139587.1 coordinate 16,908,035, forward strand.
GCTCAGTACATATTTTGAGCTTCTCAGCTTCTTCAGCGCTAATTTTCTTTTTTATAACTCTAAAAAACCACACACACACACACACACACACGCACGCACACACAAAGGCTAGCTAGTTTTTCGCCTCTCCAGTGAACAGTCAGCGAAGTATATATCTTGCACTACAGAAGGCACTGCGTAATATTCCTCTTGTTCTTATCGTTCCAAATAGTTTCACTCTCACTGAATAATTCATATTTATTATTCGATTTACCAGAAATTGTGCTTTAAATGGTTTAAGATGTTGAAAATATAAATACACTATCAAGTGTGTGCTGTTAATGACCTCTGGAATGCTATTTCAGCATTTAGGAGTACAATTCCGGCTCGGTATTCTGATGAATCTCTCGGTGGATTTTTACCTTGTATGCTGAGACAGCGTGATATTAAGCTCTAGTGATGTGCAGGGAAAGAAGAAGCATTGCACCAGCACACATAATGATATGATTGGAAACGGGGTAATATAATGTAACAGCTCTTTCTCTGCCCAAATCAAATAGTCTCCACTGAAGGGAGTCAATTGGTGCTGTACGATGCTTCCGTTTTTAAATAAAACATAACCATTGAAATTTAATTACATGAAGGGCAGACCAGTTCAGCAGAGGATGTGGATGTAGTAAAGGATTTACATCATGAAGTTTAAGGTACATAAGGCTTTAATCACATACTTTACTCTAAAGTGCAAATAAATAACATATATGGGCAAACAGACAGCCAAAAACACAACACACAAAAACACATGGGTTAAAAATAGGGGTGAATCAGTACACGTATTCGTAGCGAAATCTTTCGATACAGGGCTTTTCTGTTCGCTACACGTGTGCAATCCTTTTAACGTGCGGAACACAGTTATAATCTGAGTTCCTGCAGGAGCGTATTGAGTAGCGGGCAGCAAGTTTGTTTTGTCTCCGCCTCGCACTGTGTGTGCATTTTTTAATTATTATTATTAAACTTGAAAACATACACAACAATGCCAGGGGTATAAAAAGGAACTACAGTTAGCACAGTATCACTGTGGCTGCTCACTTCGTACCAGAAATAAGATTAGTTTGGCTCATTGGTAAAAACTTTGCCTTCTGGATAGCCTTATATAGATATATTCATACTGTGCACATTATAAATAAGAGTGTCTTTACTGTATTCTGTGTTTTTCTCTGTATTCTGCATGAATTCTGGAACAGCAGAACCAAACCAGCCTGTGTTGGGCCAACAGTCGTGCCACAGTAAGTTACTAGAGATCCAGTCTTATGTATGATGTAAGCCGGTGTATAGTTGGTCCTAATAAAGTGTCCAGTAAGTAAATGTATCCAGTTTTTTTTTTTGGGAATATGCATGTAGAAACATGCCTGAGGAAAAATGTATCTGTCTGTATGTGTTCAGAGCAGTGTGCAAATCCTTGCCTCACTTTAAACATGGACCACTGGCTACTCTCTCTCTCTCTCTCTCTCTCTCTCTCTCTCTCTCTCTCTAACAAAGTTGATTCACAAAATATCACGCCATGGATAACCCTGGTTCCCTGTCAATTCCTTAATGAAAGCTTAACTACAGACCTCTGTTCTGCTAATCCACTGTTAATTTGAGATCAATGTGACTAATGTGTATAAAAGGATGCGGCTAAATGGAGCCTGGGAAGCTCATTGTGTATTTGGTGAGAATGTGAACATTACCAGAGCTTTAATTACTATGGAGTTATTAGGTTAATTTGTATCTTGAAAGACAGAGAATTCTTTAATATGATTTGATCCATGTGCATTCATTAATAACAGACTTTTGTGATTACTTTAGACAGATCAATAAAAAGGAAAAAAATAAATAAAAGATTCTGCAGCTGTATAAATGATTCAACTCTTTAGTTAAACCCGTGTTGCAGTGTAGCGGGTTAGGTTGCGAAGAGTGCTGAGTGAATATTCAGTGACTTTACTGAAGTCGACAATCTTGTTGACCTCTCCAGCTCTTACCCTGGAGGCATCATTAGTCATAGGTCAAAGATTACAATTTAACTTTGGTTTAAGAGCTGTCCCTCTCACCTCTGATGACTAGCCTGATGTAGAATAGAGGTTTTTTGCTAACCCTGTGACAGCTTCTAATGTGGCAGCCCCTTTGGCGCTTCTCAGAATACCGTGTTTAAGAAAACTGCCATGAGCATGTTCGCACATTGTCAGACACTTCTGCAAAGCCCTGGCCAAATCATTATGCAAAGTATTTTAATGCAATTGCAAAGCAGCTATGTAAAGCCTGCGTCTTCTTCGATCTAATGAATACTGTCATGCTTAATCTATTGTAGCTGTAAATGCTAGTGCTATTAAAGTGTGCTGTGGAAAGAACAAAAGCCAGCAGCGAATGTCTTTATGGAGGAATCGCAAGAGAAAGGGGACTAACCCCAGCACAACCCACCTGTAGCCAGGCTTTGAAGCTGATGCACACAGTGAAACCTATTGCAATGCACCTTCTTGGTCTGTAGACGCACCTGCACCTTTACCTCTTGATGTCCTCACTGCTCTTTTCTACTTTCTGGCAGTAGAGTTTTTGAAAGCGCCCTCACACTTGAGCACAACCTACGACCCTGCGTATATACTTTTAAAAGCAACACATTTTTAGTGTGTTTATCTATTTGCTGGGTAAACAGCAAACAAACCAAAGAAATTAAACAAACCATGTCAGCATAGAAGACACAGGGACAGCACTTTATAAATAATTAGAGAATGATATAAATACATTGTATGGACAAAAGTTTGTCAACACTAGATCATAAGATTCCTGTTTGTTTTTTTAATATCCCATTCTATATTTAGTCCCATTTGCTGTTATAATAATCATCACTCTGGAGTGTGTTTGTGGAGATTTGTGCTCATTCATCCACAAGGTGGTAAGTAAAGTCAGGTATTGATGTAGGGTGAGGAGGCCTGGGGTGCAGTCAGCGTTCCAATTTATCCCAATGGTGTTCAGAAGGGTTAAGGTCAGAGCTTTACACCAGACCGCTCCAAACAATGTAAACCATATTATCAGTCATCCTGGTACAAATTTGGCTCTTCTGGTTTAAGTGAAGGGTAAACGTAAGGCATCCAAAGACATCCTAAACAGCTGTTTGTGGAAAAAAAACACATATGACTAGAAAAGTCAGGTAAAATGCTTTTGTCCTTATGATCCACATCTATTGAGAAAAAAGAAAAAGTCCTTTGCAACTCAGCTATCCAATCTTGCACCAGCATCAGAGCTATTCTTAAGTGGAAAATCATACAGAAGAGCCAAGGCCAATTCACGCAATTCAGTTGAAAGAAATTGCATTAAAACCACAAAAGTACACTTCTGATGTGCTGTGAACCTTATTTAAAGTCATAATTTACAAAGATGTTATGACTGTGCACTTCCTTTGTGCAGTTGTGCAGTTCTTGCATATTGAGCTGTGTTGTAATTACTGCCGCCCAGCTTTCACTGCCCCCGATGTATCATTTACACAGCTGGCAATTAGTATTCTTGATTGTGGTTTTCCTCTTATCTTTACAAGGGTTCATCTTCACCTAGACGTCTCTCATAATGAAAATCCAGTGTAAATGCTGTAATACTGTGATTGCAGTGTTAAAGAGAATCTGAAATACCTCAGTGGCACTGTTGGTTTGAGAAAAGAACAGTTCACCAACCAAAACATTTATGACTACTGAGGAAGAGCTACAGGACCACTAACATGATTTGTCATGTCAATAGGGGGAATCAGCTATAGTGTCCAAGTGTACACTGATAAGTATCCAAGAATGTGTTTCAAATAAAGGGGCTGTTAATGCTACTTTCAAACTGTAGCAAAACTAAACACTTTCCTCACCTGCAGTTGGACACTTTGGGCTTGAGTTGCTGATTTGTGTAGGGTAGAGAGATTTGAGTAGAGTGTACAAACCCGATTTCAAAAAAGTTGGGACACTGTAAAAATTGTGAATAAAAACAGGCGTTTCAAATTTCAATATTTTATTCAGAATACAACATAGATGACATATCAAAATGTTTAAACTGAGAAAATGTATAATTTTAAAGGAAAAATAGGTTGATTTAAAATGTTATGGCATCAACACATCTCAAAAAAGTTGGAACAAGGCCATGTTTACCACTGTGTGGCATCTTCTCTTCTTTTTATAACAGTCTGCAAACGTCTGGGGACTGAGGAGACAAGTTGCTCAAGTTTAGGAATAGGAATGTTGTCCCGTTCTTGTCTAATACAGGCTTCTAGTTGCTCAACTGTCTTAGGTCTTCTTTGTCGCATCTTCCTCTTCATGATGCGCCAAATGTTTTCTATGGGTGAAAGATCTGGACTGCAGGCTGGTCATTTCAGTACCCGGATTCTTCTTCTATGCAGCCATGATGATGTAATTGATGCAGTATGTGGTCTGGCATTGTCATGTTGGAAAATGCAAGGTCTTCCCTAAAAAAGACCATGTTTGGATAGGAGCATATGTTGTTCTGTAGAACTTGGATATACCTTTCAGCATTGATGGTGCCTTTCCAGATGTGTAAGCTGCACATGCCACACGCGCTCATGCAACCTCGTATCATCAGAGATGCAGGTTTCTGGACTGAGCACTGATGATAACCTTATCCTCTTTAGTCCGGATGACATGGCGTCCCAGTTTTCCTAAAAGAACTTCAAATTTTGATTCGTCTGACCACAGAACAGTTTTCCACTTTTTCACAGTCCATTTTAAATGAGCCTTGGCCCAGAGACAACACCTGTGCTTCTGGATCATGTTTAGATATGGCTTTTTTTTTTTGACCTACAGAGTTTTGGAGGCACGGTGGATTGTGTTCACCGACAATGTTTTCTGGAAGTATTCCTGAGCCCATGTTGTGATTTCCATTACAGTAGCATTCCTGTATGTGATGCAGTGCCGTCTAAGGGCCCGAAGATCACGGGCATCCTGTATGGTTTTCCGGCCTTGACCCTTACGCACAGAGATTGTTCCAGTTTCTCTGAATCTTTGGATGATATTATGCACTGTAGACGATGATACTTCAAACTCTTTGCAATTTTTCTCTGAGAAACTCCTTTCTGATATTGCTCCACTATTTTTCACCACATTGGGGGACTTGGTGATCCTCTGCCCATCTTGACTTCTGAGAGACACTGCCACTCTGAGAGGCTCTTTTTATACCCAATCATGTTGCCAATTGACCAAATAAGTTGCAAATTGGCCCTCCAGCTATTTCTTATATGTACATTTAACTTTTCCGGCCTCTTATTGCTACCTGTCCCAATTATTTTGGAATGTGTAGCTCTCATGAAATATATATATGCCGATATTTGGCATGACATTTTAAAATGTCTCATATCAACATAGTTATCTATATTCTATTGTGAATAAAATATAAGTTTATGAGATTTGTAAATTATTGCATTCCTTTTTTATTCACAATTTGTACAATGTCCCAACTCGGGTTCGGGTTTGGGTTTGGAATCGGGTTTGTACTTAATGTTTCAACACTTCTTGTCATTAATGTATTCATCTCACAGTCAATATGTGTCCGAATGCTGAATATATTGAAATTAAAACAATTAAATTTAACCATGTTTGTGTGTATATTATATATATATATATATATATATATATATATATATATATATATATATATATATATATATATATATATATATATTATAGCTAAGCTATAAATATTTTATATATACTTTTAGCTACTGTGGTGTGTGTATATATATATATATATATATTTTTTTTTTATTTTTTATTTTTTTTAACTATTTAACTATTTTTTAATCTTCCTGTCATGCACAGATTTTGACTCTTTAAGCCAGAGTAATGCATTGTGAGGAAGCACAGTGTTTTTATAAACCATCGGTGTGAGCCTAACACTATCGGACCGCCATCACATATATGACATGCTTTGCATCAGTGTCACTGCTGTTCTGAGAATAATCCTTCAGCCAAATGATATCTGATCAGTGTTGACTGCACGTTAGGGACTGGACAGCAACAGATTGCTACAGTAACGACAGCTACTGTACATACAACATCTATTGCTATGCATTAAAGAAGAAATATAGCATCATATATTCAATCAATGTAGCACTACTTACACTATTCTTATGCACTGGTTTTAAAATCATAAAAGTGTTGAAATTGTGGCCGCACTTCCTTTTTTGCAATGTATATAACCTGAGTGGTACAGTAAACTCTGATACAGATGCTGTAAAAGCCCACTTCACTCGTTCATGCTGTCAGAGAAGTCCTACGGCACATCTTCAGGACAAGCCATTACACACAGTGCAGAGTCGCACAAACACTAATGCAGCCTGGCAGGCTCCGCAGCATGAAGTCGGACACGTTGTCAGTGATTGGATCTGATCCGATCTGATCTGACGGGCTCTGGCACTGCAGCCCTCCTGTTTTTTTTTCTTTCTCATGCCCCTGACAGCTGCAGAAAAGCACGCTGGCAAAGCTCACACACGCACACACGAACACACAAACACAAATTATACAACATGCTGCACGTAGACTGAAACCCGAGTGCTAAAAAAGCCTTTACACAACACACCTAATTTTTTTTACTTTTCAAAGAGCTAAATTAACAAATTTATGTCAATTTTCTGCTTTTAGTACATTTATATTGGTCATACCGTGAGGCCACAACAGCAGACGATAACAAGGAAGAAACTTTAACTCATCGTCTGAGTAAATCATCAGTTATGAGATTTTTCTTCTATATACTAGTTTCAAGAAAAACAATGCCTGTATAAATGCTCCATAAGAAAACATAAGTTTGGATTCAGCTTGATAAATACAAAATTATTATTTGGGATTAAATATCACGTAAATGAGCAATTTAAGGAATGACAGGTGAGTTATTAAGGCCATGCCTGCACATATACTACTCCATTTCAAATAAATCCCATCCACATAAACAGCTTTACATTAAATATATGTGTACATACAGCTGCAAATAGTATACGATGTCATATCAGAGTCAAACTTCACACAATCAGAGGAATAACACCATCTGAAAACCAAAAACTACAGGAAAACAGTCAGGAGCATAATAGCGGCTTCTTTTTCTTCTTCTTTCGGCTGCTCCCATTAGGGGTTGCCACAGTGGACCATCCGTCTCCATACCCCCCGGTCCTCTACATCTGCCTCTTTCTACCTGCATGTCTTCCCTCACCATATCCATAAACCTCCTCCTTGGCCTTCCTCTTTTCCTCCTTTCTGGTGGCTCCATCCTCAGCATTCTCCTACCGAAATACCCCATGTCCCTCCTCTGCACATGTCCAAACCATCTCAATCTCGCCTCCCTCACCTTGTCACCAAAACGTCCTACATGCGCTACATGTCCCTCTAATAAACTCATTTCTAATCCTGTCCATCCTCGTCACTCCCAACGAAAATCTTAACATCTTCAGCTCTGCTACCTCCAGCTCCACCTCCTGTCTTTTAGTCAGTGTCACTGTATCTAAACCATACAACATCTCAGGTCTCACCACAGTCCTATAAACTTTCCCTTTCATTTTTGCAGATACTCTTCTATCACAAATCACTCCTGCCACTCTTCTCCACCCACTCCACCCTGCCTGCACACTTTTCTTCACATCTCTAACACACTCTCCATTACTATGCACTGTTGACCCCAGGTACCTAAACTCATAGTCAGGACCATAATAGCAAACATGTCAAAAAATGGCTTGTTGTGTAAAGATCGTAAGAGCTAGGCTAAACTTATGTAAAAGGGGAGTGCTGACATACAAGTGGCTGGGGATTGATTCCAGGTGTGAGAATGTGCATGATGGTGGTTAGAGTCCAGTGTGGTGTGTCTGTAGATGTCGATGTGCCGTTGGGAGCTGAAGCATGGGAAGTCGGAAAAGTGGTTGCTTAGTGGTTAGGGCACTGGATGTTGGAGCTGAAGGTCATGAGTGTGTGGCATGACCCAGCAAAGTAATGATGTGCTAATGTCAGCTAGTGCAGCAATTGCTACACTATATGTTTGGATTCCACACTTAAATGGTTGAACAGAATGCATGTGTGTGCATTGGGGCATATATTTACACTCAGCAAAACTGGTACCTGGTGAGGTCTGGGGTATTCCAATCACAAAAATAATAGTAAATACATTTTTTTTTATGTACTTAATGGACAAAGGTTTATGGTCACCAGACCATAAGATTCATATGTGCCTTTCGAATGTCCCAGTCCACATTTAGTCCCCATTTGCTGTTATAATAACCTCCATTCTTCTGAAATGTTCCACTAGATTTTGCAGAATCTTTGAGGCGATTTCTGCTCACTCATCTACAAGGATGTTAGTAAAGTCAGGTACGGATGTAAAGTGAGGAGGCCAATTCATAACAATTCATAAAAATTCATTTCAAAGGTGTTCAACAGGGTTGAGGTCAGAGCTTTATAGCAGGCCACTAAAGATCTTTTACTCCAACCCATGTAAACAGTTAACAGGTAGCAGTTTGGGGAAGAACTACCATACACCCACCTACCATTTTCAACCATTTTCTACCACATAGAACAAATACTTACCTAATATAATGCAATGTTAAGGACACTGCAGAGTTATGGGGGAATTTACGAATAGATCACAGCATATTTGAAAAGAAATGAAAAGCTCTGCATAAATTCCACACTTACAACTTGTTTTATATTCACAAGCCATCCCAACTTCTGCATTCCATAGTCTAATCAAATTAATAATAGATGTATAGCGTAATGCATGTGTGGTTTACTGAAACGTCTCCGCCTGGTAAGAATAACTGCATTCAAATGCAAATATAATCTTCACACGCTGAAAGTTCTGCAAATATTTTAGGAATAGCATTCTAATTCAATTTTACTTACGTGTGTAGGTTGTTTATTTAACCTGTTTGCATCGCGGAGTAACAATTATGTGCAGAATGCGCCACAGCTGAATCTCTTGTCAGCAAACGTACAGAATCAAAAACACTTTTCGCTGAGATCGCTCACCAGCAGTCGCCAAATTCGATTTGACGAGGTCATTATTATGTGGAGAAATATATTGCAATTACTGAACCAACAAAATCATGCACACGCTGCCACCACCATCATCCACAACAAAAATAAGGAACAAAAGCAAAATATGATGACATTTACACTGCACAAATTCCATGCTGCCTATTCATTCATTCCGCTTCGGTATGAAAAACCCTAATCAGATTAACTGAGGATCCTGATCCAATGCTGGGAACCCTGCGCATGTGACAGGAGGCGATACATCGGGGTACCAATTTGGAAAATCAAAATGATTCTGACTTTCAGACATACTCGACTCGTTTTTATTTCCCAGATGGTTACTTAGGAACAGGTAAGTGATGTTGCTAGGTAGAAAGGATCCCCTTGAACCTAAACATAGAATGCCTATTTCTGTTCATGAAAATAGTCAATCTGTCTTAGAAACTGTGATTGGTGAGATGTATATGAAATCATGTTCATATGCATGTTTATTTACTTTTACACAGATCTGCGTTGCATGCTTTGCAATTAATTTAAATTGGAGATTAAAAACTTTGCCAGATGATAAAGTAAATTCTGCACCATTCGTCTGAACGTGAAATTAATCTGAAAGTAGGACTGACTTTTGATCTGAAACTGAAGTTTGTCACTCTAATGTCAAGTGTAATAATACTAATACTATATCCTTATAGTGTATATTAACCAAACCCAGTTTCTATTCTTTTCACACCACACTGGAGCTCCTTGTGGCTGCCGGATACATAAACCTTTTCAACAAATGATAGAATGAACTATGTATGTGTATATAAATTTAAAAAAAGAACATTGTGTCCCCTAGTGGTCTGGGTGCCCTATGCAACCACATCCCACTTATAGAAAGAAAGAGCACTACCTGTAACAGGATCAAAATGGTCATTAATAGGAATAACAATTTCTGATTTCAATCCTCTGCATGAAAAGGCAAACCTAAATGGGATCAGGTGGTGCACTGTGCAAAGTGTCATGACTGTTACAGGCGATGTCCGCTGTGACATTGTTTGGAGTGTCCTCTCAGGAAAATTGCATGAGAGAGGGGGGATAAACGTTGCTGTCCGAGACTATTTTGGGCCAAAGATTCACAATGTGCGAGCATTTAAATTGATGAGAGAAAGCCCATGCAGTGAGTGGGATCAGAGCAAGATTAAAGTCTTGAGGCAGAGTCCAAACGGCAATTATAGTAGAGGACAAAAAGACACTGAAGAAGCTGAACTGGTTGTTTTGTGTGGGTCTGCTAGGTAAAGAGACAAAGGAATGCCTTTAAGCAATGGATCAATAAAGACACTAAACCAAGTCTGGCTTATATGTGTATATGGACACACATATACACATACAAAGCATACAATCTGTAAAGGAGAGGCCACATGATGAAATAACACCAAGAGCGCATATATATATATATATATATATATATATATATATATATATATATATATATATATATATATATATATATATACACACATACATATACACACACACACACACACACACACACACACACACACACACACACACACACACACACACACACACACACACACACACACACACACAGTATATGCGCCCCACAGGTATTGAAATCGATCAGCAGGACAATTCAATGGGACCTGTTCAATATTAGCTATTTTGTGCACACACAAGCAGCTCGAGGTCTGAAAGAGTACCACTGGCCCATCATTTTTAATACTTTTTATTCACGTCAATATATTGAACCAACATATAGTGTATTACTACTTACTGTCTCATTCCCAACCAGCAAATTAAAATCTTGATTAAAAACAATCAATTTACACACGTGAGCACAAGCACACAAACACTTCTACAGCCAGCACCTATTTATCAATTAAAATCTGGGCTATTAAACCTTTTGCTAAAGAAGAAGCGCTATCTGTGCACTCGCACGCGGCGTGACATTCCACTGAAAATCCAGTAATGGAAAACTGTGTCTGAAAAAAAAAGGTGTAGAGCTTGTTTGTAGGTTTCTCTCTGTAAATATTAAAAACAAAGAGCACATTTTTTCCGAGTTCTAATCATACATTATTTCGGTAATTTTTTAACAGGATTTGGATTATTTAGTTAGTTGTTTAGCTAATGCAGTTAGAGATTGCAAAGTGACAGCACAGAGGAATCCTAGGAGAGGTGCTAGACAAAAAGCACCAATACTGAAAAGTGTTTTCCCTATCGTCCTGAATGGGGATCACAAATTTGAATCCCAATGATTCCACAGCTGTGCATGTTTGCTAGTACAAAAGAGCAAAATTGGCTGCACACGCAGGATGGGAGGTTTTGCATAAACCTCTCTCTCGTGTCAGTCACAGCCACACTAACAATAATAGGCAGGAGAATTAATGCATGTCAAAGGGGGCGGATACTTTCCTCTGAGTTCCACGGCATGAGCAGCAGCTTGAAAAGATGCAATTGGCTTGGTGCGTGTGCCTCAGAGGATGTATGGAGTAGCTGTCGTATGAAAGTGTAGACTTGTAGGCGGATAATGACCAGGAATAATTTAGTTAGAAAACCAGACAAGAGAAAATGACCAATACCTAATGAAACTAAACCCTACTATTAAAGACCAATAAAACTAAAGAGTGATTTTAAAAGTGCATTTAAAATATATATACATTTCTTAATATTTATTATTGAAATTTCATTAAATAAAATATATCAAATCCATGCCATGTTGCTGCAGTGCTACACTATGTGGAAAAACATTTATGGACACCTAACTTTTCCAGTCATATGTGGTTCTTCTCCACATAACACTATCTGTTACTTGGAGGCACACAAGAGTATAGAATGTCCGTTGTTGTAGAATTTAATTTCTCCTTCATTTGATCTAAGAGACCAAACCCTGTCCCTGTATGACAGTGCAGAAAACAAATTCCATGAAGGTTTACATGGGTTGGAGTGGAAGATATTGAGTGGCCTCCTATAGAGCTCAGACCTGCACCCCAGGCCTCCTCAACCTACATCAGTTCCTGACTTTTCTAAAGAATAAGCACAAATCTCCACAACTATCCAGCTACACAACTATTTATATTTACATCGGTATTCAGGGACAGGCATTAAGCTGGTTTAAATCCTACCTGTCCAATCGTTACCATTTCGTAGATTTAAATGGAGAGCTATCCAGGATAATGCTAGTAAATTATGGCGTGCCACAAGGGTCAGTTCTGGGACCCCTGCTTTTTACAATATACATGCTTCCATTAGGAAATATTATTAGAAGGCATGGAATTAGCTTCCATTGTTATGCTGATGATACCCAGCTATATATTTCATCCAAACCAGGCGATACAGCTCAATTAGCTCGCATAACTGAGTGTGTTGAAGAAATAAGAGATTGGATGACCCATAACTTTCTGCTATTAAATCCTGATAAAACGGAGATTTTGCTCATCGGCCCAAAAAATAGTACACAGAAGCTCCAGCATCTCAGCCTGCATTTAGACGGTTGTTCTGTAACTACTAGTTCAACGGTAAAAGACCTGGGAGTTATTTTAGACAGCAACTTATCTTTTAAAAATCACATCAATCAAGTTACAAAAACAGCCTTCTTTCACCTTAGAAATATTTCTAAGCTAAGAAATATGTTATCTATATCTGATGCAGAGAAGCTCGCCCATGCGTTTATGACCTCTAGAATAGACTACTGTAATGCATTACTAGGTGGATGTCCTGCATCATTAATAAACAAGCTTCAGTTAGTTCAGAATGCCGCAGCAAGAGTTCTTACTAGGTCAAGAAAATACGATCATATAACCCCAATCTTATCGTCCCTACATTGGCTTCCTATTAAGTTTCGAATAGACTACAAACTACTGCTACTCACTTATAAAGCACTAAATGGTTTGGCTCCCATGTATCTATCCAGTCTTTTAACACGCTACAATCCGTCACGCTCCCTGAGATCTCAAAACTCTGGGCTTCTAGTAGTTCCTAGAATAGCAAAGTCCACTAAAGGCGGTAGAGCATTTTCACATTTAGCTCCTAAACTCTGGAATAGTCTTCCTGACAGTGTTCGGGGTTCAGATACACTCTCCCAGTTTAAGTGTAGATTAAAAACATATCTTTTTAGCAAAGCCTACACATAACACACATCACGCACATCACATCACAACCTTGTGCTCCAGAACATCTGATCACATGCACATTATCAACTTGTGCTGTTAATATCATGAACAGCAGCTACGCTAATTCCTCTCCACTGCTTCTCTTTCTCTCCCCATCCCGAGGCTTCCTGAGGTTTGGCCAGCTCCAGTCACGTCCCACCTCGTGAAGATTATGGACCTATGGATGATCATGGAGAAGTAGATGCCGAGTGTTTAAAGGCCCTGGCATGGAGAAGCTGATGCTGGATCTATGATGATCACAAATTGTTCTGTATTGTTGAAAGATTTATGACCAAACTTTTGATGTCACCCATATGAGGATGGGTTCCCCTTTGAGTCTGGTTCCTCTCAAGGTTTCTTCCTCATATCATCTAAGGGAGTTTTTCCTTGCCACTGTCGCCACGGCTGCTCATCAGGGACAAACGCACACCATTCACCTTCACTGTTGTTTTCTGTAAAGCTGCTTTGAGACAATGTCTGTTGTGAAAAGCGCTATACAAATAAACTTGACTTGACTTGACTTGACTATCCTTTTTGTAATGGAGTTTGTAATAATAGCAAATGGGGACTAAAACACATAATCTTATTATCATATGGTCAGGTGTCCACAATCTTTTGTCCATATAGTGTATATGGCAATCAAGGTTTTTTCCTTCTTGTGATGCTGTTAGATGTAGGAATTTGTTTCTACAAATAATAAAATTACCTGGTGGTCTAGTGGTTAGGATGCGGCGCTTTCACCGCTGCGGCCCGGGTTTGATCCCCGGTCAGGGAACCAACCCCAGCCACTCCGGTCCCAAGCCCGGATAAATGGGGAGGGTTGCGTTAGGAAGGGCATCCAGCGTAAAAAACATGTGCCAAATCAAACATGCTGATGATCTGCTGTGGTGACCCCTAATGGGAGAAGCCGAAAGAAAGTTTTAATGAAATTATATTAATTAATAATTCACTTGTACAAGGAATACTGTGAACAGTAATATGGGGTAGTTATGGAGACCTTTTCTGTTTGGATGTTTATCTAACTACGTATAATTAAAGGACACGGAGAGGAGGAGTTTTTCAGGTAAAAAGTCAAGCCACCTGGGTTTGTTTTTTTGCATTCAGTTATAAAAACGATTGAAGCAGAATGCTTATAAGTTATCAAAATGCTCATTCCAGTTCAGCCCTAATCATAAAAGAAGGGATAATACCAACTGTGCTGAATGGTATGATAAGGAACAAAAAAAATACAACAAAAAAAATAATCCCATGTTGTCATTAGAGATAATGGGGGCATTAACATTCAGCAATGTTCCTCTGTGACTCTTTGAAACACTTTTACCTTTTTTTCAGCACCAAAATCAAACCCGCCACATGCTTCCCATATCAATTTTTACAGCCTGCTAAATGTGAATTTAATGATACCAATCTCCTATTTAACATCGGTGTGTTCTGTAATGGAAGACTGGTAGTAGGAGGTCACTACATGGCGGAGAGACAGTGAATAGAGTAGCAGCTCATGGAAAAGGTGGAGCTACTCAAACCCAATGCTGTAATTATCAATCCCCCGAGTCAGTCAGTCATGAAAGCAGCCATTAAGCAGCCCGGGAGGTGATGAGGACTGGCGTACAGTGAGCTAATTGGGATTGCTTAGGCAGTCTTCAGGAGGTGCGGGTAAATAAAGAAGATAAGGAAAGGAGGGGATGGACATGATATGCATGCATCGGCATAAATATGAACACTTGATGATGACGTCTCTCTATCACTCACTCTCTCATATATATATATATATATATACACACACACACACACACACACACAAACACACACACACACACACACACACACACACTGTATATATATTTGTCCTTAAAATATACCTGCATGTTGTGTGTCAAGCCAAGAAGGTGAACACTGATGCAGAGCAATGAGATAATGAGACATTGTGACAAGACGTTTTGACGAGACGTTGTGTCAAGATGCTGGCATGAAACATTGCGATGAGACATAGTGGCGAGACATATGTAGTGATGAGACATAGAGATGAGACATAGCGATGAGACATTGTGACTCCTCTTCCTCAGGTTGGATAAAGGCCATTAAAATTCTTTAATCTGACTGCAAACCTGGCATCGCTCCACTGCAGCACTATAATGAGCACAAAGCTCTGTGCTGATGTGGTCAGCATTAATATCTGAAAGCATGCTAGTGGTGATTTAGAACCTGGAAGTAATTTGGTTACTCGTTTTATGTGTTATCATATGCGTTACTTCCCTTTTTCTCTATTTATGTCGCGGTGAAACCTGAGACTTTCATTTCATGTCTCATGTCTTGCCTCCTAGTGGATACATTCATATTGCATGTAGACTCCTAAATGATCTCCAAACAGCGCTGTCACGTGTGCACAAAAACACACACACACACACACACACAGAGTTAAACTGGGCTTCATTAGTATAATAACCTGTAACACAGAGCAGTCTCAAAGCTATCACTTCATGTCAAATCAGAGTCAAACAAATGATAGCGTATTTTGTCTCTTTTTACAACCAAAGATAGGACTCAATCATGTACTACAGAAAGCAAAAGAACGAAAGAACGAAAGAAAGAATTAAAGAACGAAAGAATGAATAATAATCTTTACAAATAAATTCAAGCTTAAATTCAAATTTGTGAATTTGTGATTATTTTTGGATGATGCACACAGAAATGCTTTTTGCTCGCGAGTAATAAGTGTTCTGCATCTTTAGTCTTCCTCAAAATATTTTGTACAAGTGTATGTGCAAGCATTCTCGTACACACTCGCAGAAGAAGAACGAATGTCAGTGATACTGTGAATTTTACAGTTTTATTAAAGTAATAGCGGTTTACTGGCGTGCTTTTGTTTGTTTGTTTGCTGATAATCTTATAATTGGCTTGTTAAAACTTGGAAAGAGATGTTGTGCCAGTTGTGTCAGTAACGCAAACAATGAAATGAATAGAGGGAGCAAAAGAGTGGGCAAGGTCCTGGCAAAAAAAATAATAATGTGTAGGAAGAAAAGAATGAGATGAAGCGAGAATGAGAAACAGAGAAATGTTAGTGTGACTGAGGAACTGAAGGGACTATACTGGATGGGTATCAAAGCTCTTCCCACAAGACCAACAACACAAAAATAAAGAGACACTTTCCCTTTTACCTCGTTTCTGTGGAGGTGGATAAAAAAAATAGGAGAAAAGGTGAAAGAATCAAGACTCTATAAACCTGGGAAATACATTACTTTAATCCAAACTGATTCTAGCATCTTTCTTCTAGAATGCTTTTCATGCATTTCATGGCGTTTCATGGCGCTTAGAGAGAGAGAGAGAGAGAGAGAGAGAGAGAGAGAGAGAGAGAGAGAGAGAGAGAGAGAGAGAGAGAGAGAGAGGCAGATTTATAAAGTCAAAGTGGTACAGTGGTACAGTAATACAGTGGTAGTCCAAGCGCCCAGTCAGGCTGATGCTCTTCCCCGCTCTGTAAAACATCGCATTAAGGCTTTTAGCACCTCGAACCCACAGAACAGATCAAGCACACCACCGCTAACTGCTGCTCTCATCAAAGTCTCTGTGTGTGTGGTACTAGACAAATTATAGTAGATAAGCTTCAGAAGCTCTGCAGTAGAGTAAAGCTATTAGAGCTTCAAGACATCGATGTTTATAACAGTAAAATGTTCAGTTATTAATACAGAAATTGAGCACATAGTCATTCAGATATTAAATCACAACAAACGTATGTTGTACCTGTACAGCTGTAATTGATTTGTATGTGCAGACATAATCTGTCGAAAACAGTGTTGTCTATAAATTCTGACCATTACCTTATGCAGATTTTTTTATGACAATAGCTCAAGTGACGAGAAGAAATAACTGGAGCATCTTCATTGAATGTTTGTGGTGCTGAAATTGCTGGATTTTGAATTGTTAAAAAGACATTCCCATTCACACACAGATTCACTAAAGTGGACAGTAACACACTAAGAAAAAAAAAATCCTCTATCCTCCTGTATCTGTCCAATGTTGGTGGGTCTGTGCCCTTGATAGCCTCGGGTTCTTGTCTGACAGGAGTAGACTATTGTAGCACATTCACCTCAAAATTTAATGTGTTGTGCTTTTTTAGATGCACGTACGTGGTGCTTACGTGGAGTTACTATATCCTTCCTTTCAGCTCATCCCAGTCTGCTCATTCTCCTCTGATCTCTTTCATCAACAAGGTGTTTCAGCCCACAAACCCTACACACACAGCATGTTCCTTTGCACAATTCTGTATAAATTCTAGAGACTGGTATGTGTGAAAGTCCCAGGAGATCAGCAGTTTATGAAATAATCAAACCAGCCCATCTGGTACCAACATGCCACAATAAAAATCACAGAGATCACTTCATTCTGATGTTTGATCTGAATATTTTAGTTTTCTGGGGGTTTTTTTTACAGAGAAGAAAAAAACAGAATCTTAATCTTACCTCTAAAAACAAATTACACTTTCTTAAAGTGAGCAATAATCATAGTAGACGAGTTCTTCGTCAGCTTATCCATTATGACATAATAAAATGATACCAATTTCCAAAGATACGAAGCAGACTAAAATGCATCGCATGCACATATTTATGATGTAATGACATTGATTTAGTGTAAAATGTGTCTGTACAGTGAACTGTTTTCGTCCAAAAAATCATAATCTTTATGTCCTGTCCAGTGACCTGCTGCAAATCAGCACAAATAAGCTGCTGCAATTTCAGTTTACAGCCACTTTACTGGTTTATCATGCAGAAAAAAGAATATGTGCTAGATGTATACATTTCTAAATAACGAGGAAGCCATATTGTCTAAATCTGAAGAATGTGAACATTATAACTTCTAACTGTTCATGTAGCATTATTGAAAATATACTAGATTCCTGTTAGATGTTGCTAGAAAACCTGGTATCTCGCATACAGTATATTTCACCATATTAGTGTCTATTTATTTGCTTCATCTTGCTAATGTTACATTGTCTTGCATCAGCAAAGGAAAAAATATATCTGCATCGATTGCATTTTGTGTCCAATAAGTTTTTATGGCTGTAAGTGAGGAAACATTGTGTTTCATCTTGTCTCTCAGTCCATCCATCGGTCTGTCTGTGTGTCCGTCCAAGATTCTCAAGTGGCTGAATGTTTGTGAGATTTAAATGTAGTTATCATTGTATGAAACAAATTATTAGATTTTGGAACTGATCCAAACATGATTGAGGTCACAGCAAGGTCAAAAAATGTTTTTTTTAGCAGCTTTCTTGTCTGAATTTTATTTCAAGGGTATTCCAAGAATGCAAATTAGTATCAAGAAAACTTAAGGTGGAGTCATTCATGTTAATGCCACTTTTCTACCTAAAAAAACCAACCTTAGAGCTATTACCTACTCGCTTCGGATTGTAATAACTTTAATAAACTACAAAGAAATTCAGCCTGCAGGAGTCAATGTTGAATATACAGAACTTCTTTTTATGTTTGGATTATAATTGTATTTTTGTCTACTATATTTTATTCTGCATGATATAAAAATTTGTGGACAACTGACCATAAAATGTGTATGTCCTTGTTAAACATCCCGTTCTACGTACATTTTGTCCCTATTTGCCCTTATAAAAACCTCCATGCTTCTGGGAAGATGTTTAACTAGATTTTGGAGTATGGTTATGGAGATCTGTGCTCATATAGACACAAGGGCATTAGTAAAGTCAGGTACTGATTTAGGTGACATGAGGCGCCTGGGGTGCTTCAAGGTGTTGGGTGTTTCCCGACGTGTTTAAGTGGGTTGAGGTTAGAGCTCTATAGCAGGCCATTCAATATCCACTCCAACCCATGTACACCGTATCTCCAAGGTGCTCTGGGCACAAGGGATTGTCATGCTTGTGTAAATACTGATGTGTCTCTTGAAATGTGTGGCATTAATTCGGCATTAAATATTCTGCATGCTTGAACAAGGACATCACTTATACAAATACATCGTTTGTTTTGTGTCTTTAACAATCCTCAGATAACTCTAATTCATGTCTGTGGATATGTGTGTGTGTGTGTGTGTGTGTGTGTGTGTGTGTGTGTGTGTGTGTGTGTTTGTTGGGGAGGGAGGCAGAGGTTAAACTTGTACTCCTGAAGTGTTCTCAGCAGAGATTAATCATTCTGTGCTGGAACGCAGCATCACAGTCATAAATCATCAAAGCTGACCTCTTTCGATCCCAAACAGGACAAACTGGACAGAGGTCTTACCTCAGTTTCGAACATCAAATTGTGAAGTAAACCCTTGGCTCTCCTTGGATAAATATATTGAAAAAGATGAAAAATATAGACATTAAATATATTGGATGCATGAATCAGATTTAGGTTTGCTTTTCTGAACTATGGTCGAAGAACAAGAGCTTACTTAACCCTAATCAAACTCTCACTTCCTTTATATCAGACCTTATGGGAAAGCCTCAAGCCAAATAGATCTGAACCTATGACCTATGGAGCAATCATTACTATCTCTCAAACCAAGAGGAAAAATACAGCTAATATACTGTATGTGGGGGCTTCTTCATGAAGTAAGTATCAGATATTTAATTACATTTATGAAAAACCCTTGGTGTTATCTTATCCTGGTGTTCTATCTTATGTGCATGCTCCATCTACAATACTTTAACTAGAACTTATCAACACAAAAATACACAGTATACCTCATTTCATGTACAAAAAAAAAGTACTGCTACCACTACTGTGACAGTTTAATATTGGCAGCCACGTACTGGCAGTCAAAATGTGTCCGTCTCAGCAGTGTGGGATAAGACCAGATGTTTATAATGTTTAGGATGCCGAGTTAAAAAGTGCTCCTGTCAGCTGCTAGGCAGATATGTTTAAATGTGACCACCTACTCCGCTCTTCTCTCCCACAGAAATGACAAGAAAGTGCAAGCTTGATTGAAGGTGAAGTGCAAGGCCCTAAGCGCTGCAATTACCACCAGGACCTCTGCTGAGTCTGTGCATCCTAACACAAGGACACAGAAATAGAGGTAGGGCTAAATCACATCACTCACGCACAACTGGTTAGCAGAAAGAAAAGGTGGAGAAAGCAGAAATGGAATCAATGTCAGTACACACGTATGCACCTGGATGCTAACATATGTGCATGTTTCAGTTCAATATTAATACCTAATTTTCCACATATCTACGGTGAAACAGGAGAAACCCCCTTGTTTAGGCAGATATTTAACTATATTTGGAGAGTGATGGTACTGTATGATGTACATTTGCCTTTTACTTTGCCTTTCAGTTCCATAAGATCAAGATAATAGATATCAAACAGTAAAATGGGGAGGTGGGAATGTGCTCTAAGTGGCTTGAATGAGGTGACAGTCAGGCTGGTTAACATATTTGAGAAACTGTTGATGTTCTTGTAATTTTTCACATGATTCTCAAAGAATGGTAAAAAAGAATAGTTACCTAAAGGGCTCAAAGGGAGATATAACTGAAATGAAGACAATAGTACATCACTTTTGTCTTTCTCTCTGGATAAGGACATCAGCAATATAATGTAAATGTACTATAGTACCTCAAATGACCCCTTTTTACAACTGTGGTCAGTAGAAAAGCATCTCAAAATACAGCACATTCCAGCCTCAGATTCTTGTTCTTGGCTCACATGAGTGGAACCTGGTGTCATCTCCGGCTACACAAAGCTTCTATTAAACATTTATCTGAAGAAAAAAGGTATTCCCTCTTAATTTATTTAATAAGGTTAATCTAGAAAATGAACCACAGAGCCACAGCTGCTTTACAGCATTAGCAAAATTATGATTTATTGATATGAATTCTTAGTGAAATACTAACAATAAAGCCACTGAAAATAGAAATAGAAATATTTGTAGATTTATCTGCTTACAGCTCCAGATAATGAACAGAGCAAGCTATGCTACAGCTCCTCACTAACTCCACAAGGGCTGTTCAGTTATGAGCAGTTCGAGGCAACTGAAAGCGCATTCAAAATACCACCAATGCCAACAAGACCTATTTGAGTTTGTCTGCCGGTTACATGCTAGCACTTTCCACATTAAGGTGGTTTAATCCACAGAGTGGGATAATGAGGGATGCTGTAGTACTACTCCAGCAGTGCACGCTCTGGATCTGATTAAAATCCAAACCTCCAGAAACTTCTAACATCCGTGGAGCAGTTAGAACAGGAGTATCTCTTGTTAAATTGTTGAAACTGGTGCAAGAAAGCTTCATTTTGAGAAATGATTGCTACTGTGGCTTGTCAAGGGTCTTCTAGTTTCTGCTTCTTTGCAATACTGTTGCCATTTTTTGCACCCTGATCCACTGACCCCTTGCTTTGTTAATCCCAAATTGAAAATAAAGGACATTGTTCAAACAAAGAAACAAACAAACAAATAAATGTTTCGTTTCAATTGGACAAAATATATTATGGTGGTCATAAGTTTATTTGCGTGGATCACCCAAGTGTTATCGATGTGTGGGGAAACTGATCTTCTGCCCTTTAATTAATTTATCTGTAAGAGGACACACATTGTCCGGAATCAGGGTGTGATCAGGTTTGTGGGAAGTCGTGCTGTAACTCAGTACACAGCTATGGCCATCAGGGATGGGGAGGATTGTGAGACGTCCTGCTGACGGATGCTTGTGAGGTTGTTTCTCTTTGATTCAGGGTGAATATAGACTACTGGGCCAGAGCCAGCCCAGGATCGAGTTTACCCTCACAATAAGACTCCATCAATCAGGTACTCCCTCCTTTCTTGCTCTAAATACACACACATACACACAGGAGCACACTTGTACACACAGTGCTCAGATCTGAAAGGTCAGCGCAATCGCCTGGCTCCTCCAATCAGCATGAGGGCCTGTTTAAGCCAAGTGCTCCCTTGTGGTATGCTGTTCTCCATTATATCACACTGCAATATAGGTCTGTCTCTGCTCTGAAATCCTGGCCAGGTGAGTGCCTGATGGAGCTCAGAGGTACTTAAGACAGTGGAGAAGTGGAGAAAGGTGCCCAAGTAGAGTGTAGACTCTCGTAGATCTCCCGGCTGGGTGCTCTCACACATTGACCAAGATGAGAATGAATGTAGTTTGTTTACATTAATGCATGTCATTGTTAATTCATGTAATTATAGACATGTTGACATGCAATGGTTTTGGTAGGAAATTAGGCAAAATATGCTTAGATATTAAATATACGTCTAATAAGAGGTTAGGGTTCTAATTTTCTTCTACGGCATTTCCCAATAATTCTGTAGAGCTAGTAGATCAGCAGGGTTGACGAACATTACAAAGTTTTAAGATGTTCATATTTTGTATTGCTTCCTAGGACAGAGGTTTCTTTCATGTCAACCAAATGTATTTTTTATGGACTCAATATAAAAAAAGAACTGTTTATATAGCTTGTAGATTAGCTACCTGCAATGTTAATCCACATGACCCAAACGGTGCCAAAACGGTAAAGTCACTGTGAGGATCTCAACATACACAACACATTTACTTTCACCTATTACTTACTGCTCACTACCCCTGTTTAACCGCCATACGGCATGCAAATAGCGTCTGGTCTAAACGTACATAGGCAATTTAGGTGTGGTTCCCAAAAGCACTATACTTTATATATAAGAAGTATACACCAGGGTTACTTTCTCTCTGTCCTTCACGCATACACACACTCACTGGCATATTAACACCTCAGCATTCCAAGAAGTGCCACAATGTGCATTTGAGGAAAGGGAGGTGATGCATTGGAGATGGCAGCCCAATCCGAGCTCAAGTCCACAGAACTGACCAGCATTAAAAACGGGCACATATTCAGACACACACACACACACACACACACACACACACACACACACACACACACACACACACACACAACCAAACACAAGCCTTGCATGTTCACCATCTATTATTGTGCTTCAACACAACCCCTCCCTTCCTCTAACCTACAAACAACACACCAAGGGCCTCACACTCCCTAGCTATCATATCTCCCCGTTCTCCTTCACACACAGCTGGTGCGGCTGAAGGACGCGGGAGCTTGAGCGGGAGCGGGATATTGATGCAGCTGTTCTGCGTGCTGCAAATGGGCTCGTGCTCCAGGAGCTGCAGCTCTACAGTGCCCGTACACGCAAGCCTAAATTTTGCCTAACAATGATAATTTGTTGAATGGAGTCAGGCTTCTGTGACACTAATGAAGATTGATGGCTTTTATGTGCACTTACAGACGCTGGAGGGGTGTGTATAAATGCGCACTGCGGGCTAACCCAGATCCTGTGTTCTTTGTGTGAGGAGGTAGAGATTACTGCCTCTGTCTCTCTGTCTCAAACACACACATGCAGGCATACACTTACTCATACCGTGTACAATACCGAATGTCTGCCAGTTGGCTTGAAAACAGAATGATGCAGGACATAAAACGCGCAATGCAAGAGAGAGAGAAAAAATGATTGATTTCTGCCAAGCTTTGATGTGCTCTGAAATGAATCATGAGGGACCCCTGTGATACACAGCACCGTGAAAAGTGAAAGGATTTAGAATAAATTTCCTAATACGAGCACTTCATCATGTTAGCTTTTACCCCAAGCATAATGTGCACACACAATCTATAGTCGAGGCCAAGCGGTTACACAGACCTAGGCGAAATATTTAGCATTTTAGGTTGCCACGCACTTTTTTTGTGTTCAATTCGGGTATGTATTTTCATAACAGGTCATTTTTAAATAATAGCAATCAGGCCGACTTGTCTGAGCTTTTATTCACTAAATCAGATTTTTCATGGGTCAAAAGTTTACATGCACCTTTTTTGCATTTGTTGGCACTGCCCTTTGATTGCATAACTCAAACTTCCGCAAACATCTCACAATATTTCGCCAAAATCTTTTGCTCATCCCTCTTGACAAATCTGATGTATTCAAATAATTTCATGACTCTCTTTGCAAAGTCATGCTTTTTCATGTTCCTATGCCATTCAAGTCAGGGCTTTGTGATGGTCACTCCAGTACTTTCACTTAAGCCATTTTGTTTAAGGTGGGTTTAGGATTGTTGCCGTGCTGAAAAACCCGGTTACGATATATTTTTCTGGTTACTGTCTTTGCTTCAGCAATTAGTTATCCAGATAGACATCCTTCTTTGTATTGGAACCAAAGTTCATTAAACCATAGGACTTCATTTGTGCTTCTTTCCAGAACAATGAACCCCCTGGGTGACTTTTTATTTGCAAACAATACAGAAACTGGATATATTAAGGTTCAGACTTTTAGGTTTTTAGGTAGAGCCACTTGGGTTTTCTTATGGTATCAAGAGCAAAAATGTACTAGTCAATAAGTACAGTCACATGCGAACTTCTAAATAAATACTAATATAAACATTTGACCAAAAAAAGCTTCTAAAAATAAATTGTCAAAAAATAAATAATTTTACCATTTTTGGGGGGCTTAAATGTAACATGAGTAACATTAATGCAAGTTCATGCAAGACTGCATCTCCTCATGTTTTGAGATCCCTTAGAGGAACGTGGTGTTAGAGAGGCAGAGATGCCCATGAGACCTTGTATGAGCTTAAGGAGCTTAGGGCCACACACATGCACAGTGAGGCCAGCTTGCTCTTCTAGGCTGGTTGGAACCATGAAGTGCCAGCTGGGCTAGGCTGAGGGATTCTAGCCGACATGCACGACTGTCCAGCACTAAAGCTCCTCTGCTGTTAGAGCTGAGGTACCGTGCCTGTGTGGTCATGTGAGGTATCCAGGTTGGAGAGTGTCCAAATCCACCACCTCAAGCAGTTTTCTCACAGACATATGCATACCTGCTGACAGCAAGCCAAGAACCGGGTCAGGTAGGTGTCAATAGGATTGAAGGCTTATCTGTAAGATCGGCAGTCCATCACAGTGTGTCTGCACGTTTATAAGGCTGTTTGTGTGCTAGATATGGTAATGAGAAAAGAACATGTTGCTGATCCTATTGAAGCTTTTTTCTTCCTATTTATTTCCCTGTTTCCAGCTTCATGGAAACTAGCTCTGACTGAACAGCGCGTTGTGACCCGGTGCATGAGTGAGGGATTGGAAATCTATGCTGGGATAAAAGTGTGAGGCCCAGCAGGGAACCGGCTCTCTTTAACGGTCGTCCTTTCTCCAGCGTGAGCCCACCGCTTTATCTGTGATTGACAGCATGCGCACGGCCCTTGGTGATGTCAATAAGTGGCTCGGTCTTCTTCAGACGTACCAAAGCATACCGCATGTTTTACACACACACATGAAAGAAACTTTGAGAGACAGCACCCTGCTAAGGCACACTCAAATACAGCTTTGCAGCCTTTATATTCAGGGAAAAGCATTCTAAAAGGGACAGACGGCAACAGAAAGTTTGTGAAAGAAGTATTCCTCCTCATCACTGTGAAAGATTCCAGGACAAAAGCCATCTTCATTAATGGCTAGCACATTTCTTGCACTCTAACAGAGGATAAAAATAAAATTCTTTAAGAGAAACACACAGCTGCTTCTGCTGAACCGACTGAAAGCCAAAGAAATGTGAGCATTCAATGATTTTCTCACGAGCACTCTGACCCATCTCGGTCCTTCCGCTTACGGGTTTAAAGTCGTTATTACATCGGCAGTGAAAAACAAATTAACCATTAAATGAAATCAAACTGATGGTTACAAAAGTAATTTGATTGATTACATTTTAGGGCATATCACTATCACACAATGGAGCACGATATCTATGATATGCTAATATTTGTCAATATGGCAGTCCCACAACAATTTTCCAATTTTTTCTAATTCATCGGCGTCACATTGGTTGGCTCGAGAGCATCTGTACATAGTTTGGGACATTGATTCTGTTACACTGCCTGTTTCTCTGCTAGTAATTCAGCTGGTAATTTACAAGCAAATAATTTGGGGGGGGGGGGGGGGTTGTTAATATTATTGTTACATTGTATGTGCATCAAACTCATTCTCTCCTATATAACTATATAAAACACACGATCACAAATCTGCTTAAAAGATCCATGGGCAAACTTATATTTGAGTACTTTTATTAATTGCATGAAGGATCTTATTCGTGCAATCAATAAATCATGCTTGTTCGAATTACTTTTTTTTTTTTTTACGTGTGCATTTAAGACTTTGCAAACTTTGGAACTTTTCCCCCAAATATACCAAGTTATAAAAGATTGTTTCTCCAGATATATTTCAGAACGAGCTAACCTTTCACCACGTCTTCACAATATGATGCAGTATTTTCCCTCCTGTACCGAGGTCCGTTATCTGCTCGAGTTACTTCTCCCCTCCTGTCCTACCACTAATGGTGCAGCTATAAATGTTTTTCTCTGAGTTTCTCTTTGTCACTGCTGGAGTTTCTCAGTGTTCTTCTCTTGCATGATACCCTCACTGCTGCTCGTTTGTGCTCCTTATCTATTATTACTCCTTCGACTTGGTATCTATTACTTGTTTATTGGTTTGTATGGGCTAGTCTCACTGAGAATATGATCTCTGTCTTTCTACTACTCAAACTTGGATATGGGACCTGCCCAGTCCATATATAGCTTATCTGGGAAATAGAAGTAGTCTAGAATGGAGGAGGGGAGGGGGGGGGGTGTTAGAAAGAATGAGAAGCAAAGAGAGAGACGGGCGAGAGGATGAGAGAGGATGAGAGATGGAGATGAAGTCTACATGTTGACCTGTGCGTGTTTGTCCTCTCACCGTTAGTAAACTGATTGGATTGTTCTGGTTACTGGGGGAGGACTAAACGCGCGCTCCCGTTACTCCTGCACATAGTTCTCGGGATATAATAGAAAACCTGAGAATGGAAGAAAAAAAAAGGAGAGTGAAAGGATAGAAACCTAAACAGAGCGTCAGGATGCCGAAATACAACCGTGTATCAGAGCACACCGATCTCACGTTGGGACCGTGTAAAGTGCGCGTTCACAGAAACACTAATTGGCGTCCATGTCGGTGACAAGAGCTTCCAATAGGCTACGGGTTTAACGCGCCACGCTGTTTCACATAATTTAACAGCATAACAAAAACATACTGATAACATGTTTTATTTTTTAGGTACCTAATTCGTTTTCGGTTCCCCGAATGGGACACGTTTCTTCCCTTTTTTTTTCATATACACAAACACACGCGTCGACAGGCTGCAGTGGTTTATAGGAGAATCACAGTAAACCGTTAATTCTTACCTGTACAGGACAGCGAGGGGTCTTTACAGGGCGTTCATGTCCCTGAGGAAACTTTTTGTTGTCTTCTTTTTTTTCTCTTGTCCTTCAGGGAAGACGCCTGTCCGTAAACAATATTGATGTGAAGCGTCACTTTTTCTTCTCAACTCCAAATTCGGCTACTTCAGGCGCGCGTGCCGAGGAGCGAACTGCGGGAACAGCGTGGAAACGCGAGCCGTTAAGCGGCGGAATGGTCCAGCGTGTGTGTTGAGGGGGGGGACTGGGGGATGTGGGGGGGAAACGGGGTAAAGAGTCCTAAGTGTCTAAGCAAAGCTGAATGTGTGTCTGCAGTCTGCCTGGCTGTCTTGTTGGGAATGAAACGCCAGACGAGAGAGAGCGCGTCGGAATCGAGCGTGAGGAGATCCGCTCCCCGAGCGCCGTTAAAGGTGACGGAGACTGGAATCTACCACTGGCGGCGCGGGAAACTGGCCGCAGCAGGTTGCGCGCGCGTGCACGTGCTCGGGGGCGCGGGCGTGTCTCTTCGACTCGTCTTCTTCCGATCATTACCTAAAAAAACAACACACACAAAAAAAAAAAATCCCATCATATAGGTGCACTATTTCAGTCTCAAAATAAAGGCAAGCAAATCTATTACTTACTATTCGAACTGCCTCATTTTTAGAAAAAGGAATATATTTTTCCACATGCCTTATCTCATTTTACCTCTTGAAGTATGTATCTGATCATAAGGTACGGTTTAGTATAATATTGTGGACGCCATGACAGGTCCAGTGAAAAACACAAGACATAGCAAAACACAAAAAAAAGTAATAAAAGATCTATGCAAATATATAACATTCCAGTCCGATACTTTTGGCCCGCAGTGCATATACAATAACTGAGAACTTCATTATGAACAACTTGACACCTATACATTAGTTCGATTATATGACAGTCGTGTGGGAACAGTACAATGTGTAATAAAACATGCAACTTTATAAAATGTTCACGTCAACCGTCAGACTGGGGAAATGATGGGTTCAGTTATTCTGGCCGTGGCATGATAGTTGGTGCCAGACACGCTAGTTTGAGTATCCGATAACTGCTCTGAAATCCGTGAAATTTCACACACAACAATCTCTCCAAACTGTTGTAATAAAGAAAAAACATCCACTGAGTGGCAGTTGTGCAGATAGAAATGCCTTGTTGATGAGTGAGGTCAACAGATAATGGCCTGACTAGTGTGAGCTGACAGAAAAGCTACAGATAATACTCTGATAACAGATAAATCCGTTTTCTTTTGTTTTATAGAATGCACAATACATCAAACCTTGAAGCTACAGCAGCAGAAGACCATGTGGGGCCCAAACTTCTACATTTAGATTTACATTTATAGTATTTGGCAGGTGCCCTTAACTAGAGCAGCTTACCATTACCTCATTTTAGACAACTTTAAGGTTAAGGGCCCTGCTCAAGGGCCTAAGAAGGTCTTGGATTAGATAGAGTCCAACAATAAACTACTGCTTCCCACACAAGAACACAAATCTTAAGCTGCTACGGGCACAGGATCACTTAAAATTGACAGTGGAAGAATTAATCTTGATTTCTACCGAGGCACAAAGAGGGTCGGAGCAGAATTTGATGCGAACCGCATAAATGCAGATGCTTGTGTCAACAGTCCAGACTGTTGGAGGTGGTGTAATGGAATGTGTTCTTGGCAAACGTTGTCTATTAATACCAATCAGTTGTTGTTTGAGTGTCAGTGTCTATTTGAGTATTGTTGCTGACCAT
Organism: Silurus aristotelis; assembly: GCF_946808225.1. Lineage (NCBI taxonomy): Eukaryota > Metazoa > Chordata > Actinopteri > Siluriformes > Siluridae > Silurus > Silurus aristotelis. The sequence goes on from NC_139587.1 coordinate 16,937,131, forward strand.
GTGCAGCCCTTCTTCGCCATAGTTTTCCCATTTTCTAATGGATACTTCCATGATAGTGGAATAATAATTTTCCATGACACAAAACAAAAGTAATCTCTAATGAGTTTCATGTACATGACAATGAGATGACAATGTTCTCCAATTGCCTTCATAGTCACTGGATTTAAACCAAATAGAACAACTTTAAGATGTGAAGGAACAGGAGAGTCACAGCAACAGGAGGGCAAGTTTAGGTCAAGTTCATGTCAAAATTTATTAATTTATCCTCTGTAGTTACTTTTCCAGAGCGAGGTTGAGAAGGACCCAGAGCCGATCCTGGTGGAAGGTAGGCTATATTAGGCAAGAGAAAAACTCCACTCTCCTCAAATTAGAATATATATATACAATTAAACTGGGGGAAAGCTAATGCACACAAATGAATACAGAAGGAGTTAACAGTGGCATCATGTATACTCTATGCTCTAACCTTAATTGTTAGGTTGCCTTCATTGATCTTTCAAAAGTTTTATTTTTCATCATTTAAAGTAAAAGCGGAACCATGTTAAAAATATAAAAATACATGAAATATAAATTTGTAAATGTTTTAATAAGTTTTATAATTGTTTCTTCATGAAAGTGCAGTCCTTGCTTGTCTAATAAGTCTGAACAGCCTGCTATGTGTCATGTTTATGCTAAAATTGGCTCATGAACTACATTACGCATTAGCCCAAGTAAGTCGTCCGTATACCCTGATTTGGTTTTTGGAGAAGAGGTTCCCATCCTGGCTGGAGCCATCATCCACACTTCCTACTCCACTTTTAACATTTCTCTACAGAAAATGGATGTCTCCCAGCTCATTTGAAGGTACCCCCTTCTCTGCTTACAGAGGGTGCCATTGCAAATTAAGGCCTCCTCATGGGCATCATTTCACTTCCATGCTCTGCTTCAGATATCACTATGCCAACTGGCTCTTTCTTAGATATCACTACATCACCCAGTTCCATGGATGCATCTCCTTGCTTTTGGCACTTTTCAAAACCCTGATCAGCTGGTTGACATCTGGTCTGGTTGTCCATAAAACCCTCTTGAACTTGTTTTGTGCACCAGAGCTGCACATAAAATGAGGGCATGACACTTTAACGACCAGCCCCAGCATATGACATGCCCTGAATCACATATTTGTTTCCTTTTTGTCCATAATCAACACCAATTCTTATATCGGTTTTCCAGTTTTCTTTCGTGACAATGATTTGATGCTCTTGCTGTGCTTATGATTGCCTTGTTTCTAGTTCCTATCCCTGTTTGGTTTGCTGTTTTTTTTGTTTTGTTTATTTCCAATCTTTACAATAAATTCTGCATTGCATCTATATTCTTGTTACTGTAGGTTCCATTTAGTGTAAGTTCAAAACAGTTTTTGTGTATCTGAAGATTAGCCACCTTTTGATTTTGTTCACAGCACCACCTTCCCCAATTATGTGTGCTAATGCATCTGTAATGGTGCCTCTTTAATAGGCCTGAGGAGGAGGCGTAATGGAAAAGAGACACAATTACAGACTATAAGAAGGGTGTTATTGTTGAGGGTTTTCCCATTGCTGTAGGTCAAACAAAGATGTGATTGCCTAGCCAAGTTTGATGACTCAGGAATACTTGAAATGAGGATATTAGGGTATAAATTAAATAACCAAACAGTAGACTGCACCTCTGATTTGAAGTTGCTATGTTAGGATCTTACCCTAATTAACTAACAATACCATAATTAATTTAATGTAAATTTGATGGGGAATCCTTAAAGCATATACAGTAATTCTCTATAACATATTGAAAAGAAGAACCCTTTAAGGAGGCTTATAACCCTTAATTATAATTTTTTTTATGATTTAAATCATTCATAACAATTTATGCATATTGAAGGCATCCATTCTTAGGAACATGTGAGTAAAAAGTTTTTTGGGTTTTTTTGTACATGAAGTACCTGTTAAAACATAATTGCACATAGCCTGTGTTTATATTTGCACATATCTCCCCATGTTCGCATGGATTTCCTCTGGGTTCTCTAATTTTCCTTTCTGCTCTCAAAAAGCATGCAGCTAGGCAGATTATCAATGTAGAATTGTCCCTAGGTGTAAATGAGTGTGTAAATGTCTGAGAAGACCTGATGTCCTATCAATTCTCCTGTCTTGTGCTCAGTTCTTATATTATGTGACCTGTTATTGCAAGCGTGCTTTAATGATAAGGTTGAAGTTTGACAAGTTATGGATTTCTGTTGCAAAAGACACTTATGTCATGTGGTCTATTGATGTGGGTTTATCTTACAGATAGAATAAAAAAGACAGGAGGTGTTCATTAGAGACAAGGTCAGGTTGCCAGCTGCAGTTTAGCAGTCTGGAGACAGACCTGCGTCCACACCCACTGTGCACATCACTAGCTCTGTACACACTCTGTGCAGTCTATTCCTTGTTCTTCCCACCATAGGACATATTAAGTGACATGCTAATATCTATAACTATAAATATAAATAAATAAATAAATAATCATGTGTATATATAAATATACAGATGCCTCTGCAGCAGACAGAAAAGTACAAAACACAGTTATTTTGCCACTCAACAGAGTTTCAACCAAGCTATCAACTGGTAAACTGTGAAAGAAAACAAAGGCTAAGGCAATACAAAGTTGGTATTATGAGGAGCCATGAAATATTACACACTGTTTGGGTGCAGGTCGTTCAATATTTCACCCCTCAGTCCTATTCCGGTTCCAGTGCCAAATGCTGTATATTTATGAGCCGGAGGTTGTCCTCTGACTCTCAATGAGAAAGGCAACGTGATCCTCTCCCTGCATCTGTGCTCTCTGCTATTATATTTCCACCGATGTGCTTAGAGAGTGAGTGAGCACCAGTCTGCTCGTAAGAAGATGGAGCACATACAAGGTGTATCACTGAAGGTGTGGAAAAGGAAGACGCAGCACCTTCTGAGCCTTTATATTCGGTGGAGTTTATGAGAGTGAGATATCAGGGTGGTGCAGAGATGCAGTAGCTCACTACCCCCTGCATCCCCATTCAGAAGGACGCGCGCTGGCGTCAGCAGTAATAAACCTGCCTTCTGAACATGTTACAGCCAAGGGCATGGTGTGAAGGTTCTTACATCACAACACTAATTCAGCAGTCTGATCCAAGAGCTAGTTAACAATCATAGGTACTCAGAGGTAGTATTCTGCCAACATGCATCATTACAATACTGAGCTTTTCATTGCCTCTTTAGGTTCAGTTCATTTTTTTCAACCCAGTGTCTAATCAATGGGTGTAGAATTATTATTGCACAATAAGACTTTACATAGGAAATGATTCAGGATATCGGATGTTAGTGCAAATCTCACAGTTAATGATGATAGAGTGAAAGGTGAAAGATGCCCATCCTCTGCATTTTGAATAAAATTATTACATATTCAATGGTATTCACCAGGCCTTAGTGATAAATGATGTCACTGAACTAAAAGCGCGCGACCTTTGTTTTTTTTTTTTATCACCCCAGTTCCTAACAACAGCTGAGGGGAAGATGCATTATACTGTTAATTGTTTAATCAAATGTGATTAAATCTTAAAATGCAAATTAGCTCATTGTTGAAGCAGATTTTATTGAATTCTAAGTGATTAGATTGCTATCTTATGAATAGGGCAGATTAGTCGAATTCAACCTCTTTCTTCTTAGCATTTACGCATTTAATTTAGTCACAAAAGGTGTGACGCACATGGTGGGGGATTGAACTTTAGCATTAAAGTGTTGCACTGTAAGAGGTTTTGTGGCAAGAATGAGAGTCTCTCAATGTGCAAAAATAATTTGGTGGAAATAGAAAAAAAATTCAATTTTTAACTGGTGTGAGCCAGCTATTTTCAAGGACTATAGTGCTTCATAATTTGGCAGGGTTTTTTTCCCCCTAATGGATCCAGCAAATGTATTTAGCTTATTTATTGCTTTTTAGAGCTACATTATGAGGTATCGTTGCATATTTAATTCATTTATTGTCACAATTTTACAATTTATTTGTTTGTATATATATATATATATATATATTCATTAATTTTAATTCTAATTTGCTGTTGTAAATTAAATGCTTGTTTTTAAAAATAATTTAATGCAAAATTTCTAGCCATTTGGAATGGTGTTTGAGTCACATTTGAAAATAACTCACATATTTCTATTAAAACGGAACACATTAATTCTACATCATGTAGATATACAAATACACGCATTTGCGTATACATGTTATTAAAGAGCAGATACAAATCCCTACCTTTATTACCCTGCTATTCTCTTAGTGATGCACAAATTTGTACCCGTGAACAACCTTGATTGTTTAACAAATATATGGATTTTTTATAATGTATAATTAAAGCTAATCATTTTTAAATTTGCTAATAAGATTAATATCAAGGCTGTTGAGTTAAACAACAAAAAATAATTTGCTCAGTTGTCAGGAGAGTTTGAATCCCGACAATGCCACAGCTTTTTGTGGCCGAAAGCCAAGGTAGAAAAATTGGCTTTTCTACTCTGGTTGTGAGGCTTGGCATTGATCTATCTCTATTTTTCTCCCACTCTTTCTCTCTGTCATGCTGTCTCTCTCTCTCTCTCTCTCTCTCTCTCTCTCTCTCTCTTTCTCTCTCTCTCTCTCTCTCTCTCTCTCTCTCGCTCGCTCTCACTTGCTTTCTCTCGCTCTCTCCTTTCTTTCTCTCTCTTGTTTGTCAATCACAATGACACAATGACAATTTTGAGAATCAGTGAACTCATGTATGCAGAACAGGTCATATAGGGCGTTCCTTCAAATGTGTAAAGTTGCCCCATGATGCAGCATGAGTAGCAGTTTCTAAAACATGACCAGCTTCAAGTGTCTTTGTGAAAGCATGTTTCCTCATCCTCCTTTGTTGGTAGGTATCACAATGAAGGAAAGTTTAAAGAATCAAATTAATGCTTTTTGCAATTATTGGTAATATGAGGATGAGTAATAGGTAGCAGTGATTGGAAGGAAGAATTAGGGTATGTGGTGAGCAAAGGGTGACAGAAAGAAAAAGAGAGAGCAATGAGACAGGAAGAGCTGGCTGTAGAAATATATGAAGCATGCTGCACAGCTGGCTCCTAATTAAGTTTTCCAATACCACTTTTTTAGTCAGCATTTTTGCAGCTGTTTTACTAAGATAAATTAAAAGCTGATACTCAGCATGTTTCCCCCATAGATTCAGATGCACAGCCTTCCCTAGCCACATTCCTGCACTTACTTAAACCAGGCTTCCCTCAGTTAATCAGTCTTTCAGTTTGAGTAAGCCTGTTCACAGTGCACCTCTGTGTACTGCACCTGTTAGATTAAACCGGGAAGAAAATTCTTCTGCTTTTATCATATAGCTCTATGGTACATACAGATCTAAATATCATTATGTGGCAGTGGGGGCATGGCCGACCGCCGGTTTGTGAATGGAGGGTGAGGCCGAGGGAGACCGATGGTAAGAATCACACACCTGCTAGGAATGTATCTAATCAGTGTTCTCTTTTGCAGTGAGCGGTGGAAAAGGATAAGAGGAGTGAGAGAAGAGAAGAATGCTGGGAAGAGAGAGATACAGAGAGAGACGTGTGTGTGCGTGAGTGTTGCTTAAAGTGCAAATATCAAATAAAGAAACCTAGTTTTATTGAAACTGGTTGCCGAGCCACTGCTCTTCCTTCCACTGAACTGTTCGCTTTCCTACACATATGAAATGAAGAAATAAAAATATGGAATATAAAATCTAAGAATTCACATAAAGGGAATGCAGTTTTCCATTTTCCGTGAACATTAATATGGTAATTTTGTTTAACATATTATATGATATCACATGCACTTACCTGATTTCTCATGCAATTTCAGCATCACATATTATGTATCATGCAATGACATATTAAAAAAATATGCATTTATTTGGAACTCCATGAGCTAGTAAGTACAAAATGTCAGTTAAAAGAAGAAAAAAAAAAAAACCAGCCCCAATGAGTTATGAAGTCAATTTGTTTTTGTTGTAAACTTATTTTATTGCTAGCTTCTCATGTGTGTTGAGGCAGAAAAATCATATTCATCATGAAATTCATGAACTGTGAAAATATCACATTTACTCCTATTTTAATCCCCAATGTCTTTTGTCAAGGTTTACTGGCTTAAGATGTACTTGTGGTCTTGCAGTGTTATATGCCCGAAAGTGTGCATTATTTTGGGTTGTATCACTCATCTGTCATGCCCTGCTTGGCTATTTTGGATCTGCGTCCTTTCAGCCTCTCCTCTGGACATCCCAATTGAGAACCACTTCCGCCTCATTTGAGTGATTCCTTCCCAGCACAGTTGACATGAAAGGAAAGGCTGCCTATTAGTTCTGTAGCCCTGAAGGTAAAAGGATACCAATGAAACTGCTTTGGCTTCATCTGCTAATTATGAGAACAACATTACTTTGGGATCTATGGGAAGCTATTTGCTTCTTCCTTTCAATTAATTTCACCAGAATCCCTTGAGAAAGCAGCCAGGAAATGTGTGCTAGGTAATTCTGGACACCAGGGCCCTTGTATCTTAAAGGATTTGGCTTTAGCACATAAGGACAATGCTGCTGATCAGCTCATATGTCCAATAGAGCACAAACTGCAGTGCAGCAGAGCAGTGGGATCAAGTAAACGACATGGGACGCAGGCAAAAAAAAAAGTCTGATAAAAGAGCAATGAGAAACAAGACGAGAAGATAGATAAACATCACAGATTGGCACGCGCCCCTGAGACAAGACCCACAGAGAGGAGGAGCACTGACATTAGCCTCTTATCTCTCCCTATCCTCTCATTCCCACTCTCAGGGTCTCACTCTTAGTATTTAAACACTTGGTCAAGCTCTAGAGGACGTATTTGAATGAGACACAGGGGAATGTGCAGACTGGTGTTTATGTCTGTATGCGATCTGTGCATAACATGGAGTTCATGTTTCACTGCCCCTACGATTTAATTACTTTCGCTCACCAGCAGTGATGTTTTGCTTCCTAGCTCTATTTCTTTGGATGCAAATAATGAAGAACAAATCCTACTGTGTTGTGTGGCATGGTGGGTTAAAATACACTTTGTTGTACTATTGTTTATTGTTTGTTTTCTTTTTGTAGAGAGTCTGTTGATATGAACAAACGAATTCTTGTCCAAATCAATTTTCCAAAGCAAACAATAATAAATAATTTAATTAACTAATCATGGCATTAAAAATGTATGATTTTGCTTCATTTTTAACAGAAAATATATTTTTACATTTCCCTCCTAGAATAAAGAAAACGAATGGTTGAAAATGTTCTTTACACATGATAAAATACTCTGATTATAGGAATACTAGGTAATAAATACATTCAAACACTGCATTTAACCAGAAATGTATATTTATTATTAACATTTGCATATCAGCATTTTTCTTTGTAGTTTATTATTTCTAATTTTCCTGCCCTGGCTCTGTTTATGGAACCTATTTGGTGTCAGATCAGTTTGTAGCCAGGCATTTAGCAAGTGATTATTTTTGTTTTGTTTGTTTTAAGCATAATTTATTTACATTCCATATACTACATTTATACATTTAAAGAGCAATTCTGTATTTTTGTTTTTGAAGAATTAAATACTAAAGAGCAAGAATTAAAGAATAATGTTAAAATATTTTGTTATACATGTTTTAGGCCTTTTAGTTACAGCATACATTAACTCAAAACTACAGCCTCTGTCAATAATGTGTATGTGTTTCTAAGACCTAAGTTTAACAGTGTTTGGCTTTTTTGGTAGTAATAAACAAAGATTATGTGCTTCACATGTCTATGATGATGCAATCATCCACTATCATGAACCTGTCTGCCCATGTTAATGACCAACACTGGAATGCCTATAAAAAAGCTTACTTGCAGCTTATAGTAGTTGTTTATTACTGAGCTAAAAGTTATTGTGTGCCTCAGTAGTATTGGGTATTGGAGTGGAGCATTAAAATGGAGTTCAAGCCAGCTTAATTCACCTCTAGAAGAGAAAAGAGGATGTGCTCACATTGATGTCAGGATGAAATAGATACCTTCAAGATTGGATTTCCGTAATGAATTCAGTGGTGGTGTGGATTTATTTGAAACTGTGTCATGTATTTTGTCACAGGTGCCAGATATATTTCAGCACACATAACACATTTGAGGAATGTTATTCTCACAGTTTGAAGACGACATTATATCCAAAATAACAAAAAGTCTCACGTGTCTATAATTCCTTATTTTTTTTTTATATGAACAAGAGTGGTCTGGGAAATATGAAACAATCCTGGTCATATGGTAACTTATTATGGGTGATTTTCTGTTTTTTGTCTTATTATTCTTTTTTTTAATGCTATTTAAAATCATTTGTGACACTTGTGTGAGTATTTCTAAATTTATTTTCAGATATCATAAGCATCTTAAAAAATCACGTAGTTAAGAAATACATGACTTTATTACGTTGCAGAATTTTTTAAATGTATTATTACAAGTAATATTTTTAATTAATGATATTTCATTGATATAACTTTATAGAGTTTGATCTGGCTAAAGTTAGATTTTTTCATGTATACACTAAACATAATGATACACAGGTATTTGCCATAAATTAAACAATATTATAATTATGTCCATACAATGACAAATGATTCAGTTTACATTTTTTGAACATTTTGTCACCCTTATTAATCTTTCAGTACAGAATAGAAATCAGCCCTATTTATCATAGTGAAATTGGTTGCCAAAACTTAATAAGAAAAAAGACACATCTATCACACAGCACTTTTATAAATAAAAATATGTACATAATCTCTTTTATTTAATCAAGTTTGGGCTAGTGAGCAGGCGGTACTCTTTTGCAATGGCTTGTTGAAAGGTTGGGAAGGACAAAGTTGCCATGTTGCTGTTGCCCTGGACCAAGTAAAGATTAAGTGCCTTCTTTAGAAGCATAAAGCAGACAAAATAGAATTTACCATCCAGGTAAATAAGTCCATAATCTTCTCTTATTTACTGATTTACTGCAACAATACACTGAATGAGACCTCAGCTCTATTTAGATATATAAACATTCCCAGTTTTAGAATATCACACTTTTTATTGGGAAATATAAACCAAGATATTCTGTATATTAAGAGACTGTCGGGAATGAATCTGAAAACGGATATAAGAAATCTTTCTTTTTCCTGGCAAGGTTCATAGCAAGTGCAGCAGTAATTTGTTTTCTCCAATAAAGGTCTGAATCAGCTGAGATAAGAAATATTGGCAGCCAAGTGATCCTGCAAACAGCACATACGCTTCTGTATAAAAAAAAACCTTCATCAATCCTGAAGATTAGTATTTTAATAAAGTTTGACTATTTCTAAATTTTTTAATACCTTCTCAAAATTAGCAGAATATCTAAATATGGATAGGTCTATGTGTTTTAGAAACAAATACATGAAGTAATGCATTGTGAAACAACTTACGGTCCTTTTTCTGCCTAATAGTGGAGGGCTGGCACATTTGTAAATTTATTGATGTGTTACATTACACAATGATATAAATTCTTTATACTTCCCCTGTATAATCATACAAAATTATATCAAGTGCAAGTGCATCCTATGTTAACATCAATTGCTGTACATTTTCACTAAAATCAAAAGAAAAGAAGTCCTGTGTTATAGCTGTATCTGCAAAGAGACAGAACTGTGTAACAATGTGTGGTTTAATTGTAACATCGCTTAAAAATGCTGTAAACTTCTAAGTACATCAGAAAGAATGGTTAACATCTTCACAAATGTGAAATTAGTGGTGTGCTTTCATTATTATTTATGACATTATGACTGTGATGACAGCTTGGAACATTTTTTTTAAGTTAAAAAGACCAAAGATGCAAATCCTTTAAGCATATGTAGGGAGGCGCTCACAGAACACTCATGACTAATACTTTTTTCACTTCTTTTTTTTGTATTATCATAGTAACCATGATTACTTTGGTATCCTGTATATTACTATGATTTTACTATAATTCCACAATTAAAAAAAAGAAGGAAAAATGTATTTGTGCTACATCGATAACAAATCATTCTAACAGTTCAAATGAGTGTGTACTTTGTCACAGTGGTTTCACCTTTTTTCATCAGGCAAACAGAAGCAACATGCACAAACTGTATATTTCAGTTTACAAATATAATAATTGCTAAACATTTTTTTTTTACCTATGCAACTAATAATCCCACTGATTGTATTCTTTTTGAAACAGGATAAGTGATGTATATGTATGTAATCTAAAATTGTGCCTTTTCTTCCACACACACACACACACACACACACACACACACACACACACACACACACACACACACACACACACACACACACACACACACACACACACACACACACAAATATGAATAGTTCAATTCAATTTATATAAAGTGCACCATGTTGAGGCTGTGCAGCCAATCAATAGCTCCTCTTTTCTCTCTCGCGTCTCCCTAATATATTGAAAATGAAGTTAGAAATATGGATTCAGTGTGTAGTTATACAGGCCAATGGGAAATTACATAAAAATGTAAATGAAGGCTGCTCCTCACAGGTTGCCTTGGGGAGGCCTTTGCTGTTCTCAGTTTGCATAATTTGTTATTCGCGACCATTTGCAGATAGAGCGTGACGCTTTATGAGTTGGTCTTGATCACTATTGACTTTCTGGCTAATGCACAGTCAAGCTCTTGGGTGAGGACAACGTGAAGACAAAAAGCAGGGTGGATACACTAAATTAAATTAGATTATACTTGAGTGCTATGCAGATTTGTTCACCTGTGGTTTTTACACAGTGCTTTTTTCTGTAATTTCTTTCACCATGCACTTGCGGCTTGCAGTGAACGATATATCGTTTGGAGCAGATGATAGCATAAGGTGACTTAACTTGCCATGTCTGTAGCACTAATGATAATTATTTATTTAACATTATATTGTATTTAATATGTCTGTCATTGTTAGCTTAGCTTATAAAGATTAGTGATAGCAGGTCTGACAAATGGAAATATGTAAATATAACCCTTAACAATGTAATATTCAATAGAAATGTAAAGCAAGCTGAGTGACTGACTGTATGTATACTGTAAGTATGAGCTGAAAGGTATTACTTTGGCAAGAAGAGTGTACGATGTAGCAAGGGACAATCAGTATTTAAAAATACATCTTAAATGTATCAAGGGACAATCTTTATTGAAAAGAAACACCTGCTTCCTGTCAAGTTCGTTCAATTAAGCAGAAGAAAGAAAGATATCTGACATAATTCCCCAAAAGTCAGAGTTCTTCTCGAATTAAAATGTTTGAGGAGACGCAAAAGCAAGTCTGCCATTAAACCCTATTTAATCCACTCCAGGACCTGACAGGATTATTACACTGCAAAGACTACAAGAGACATGTTGCAATAAGGAATTCCTTTGATGCCATTTTTAAACTCATTTCAAAGAGAATAAAATCCTTTGTAAATCTGTGCTTCATTTTTGACAGGAATTCGTCTCCTCTTATGCTTATATGGCCCTGTTCAGATCTTACTATCGGTGATAGTTCAGTAACATCAGAAAATATCAGTGGAGGTTAATACGAGAGTAAAACTGGTCATCTTAGTCTAGCCTACATTTAGGATTTGGCAGATCAGGAGTCCTGGTGGAATGCCCAAAAAGCAGTCTCCTCTTTCCTGCCTAACCTCATTTGTCAATTCTACATTTGCAGCAGGCACTGTTCAGCAACCTTGAGTACAATGCTTAGGGAGTCTGGCTCATGCTCTGTGTTGAGCTCAACCCTTATGGAGATTTTCTTCAACAGGATTTATCCTGTTCTTTAGCCTCGCCATGCGTTTGAACAATCAGTCGGCTCCTTCTTCCACAAGACTTGCATAAGTCAGTGTCTGGCGCTTAAAAACAAGTGCCTTCATTCATTTGGATTTATTTTATCCAGGGTGAAAATGTGAAGATGCTAACAATTTCTGCTGGGAGGACAGAGAGGTAGATAATGCACTGTTTCTATAAGCACTAGGCATGCAAATCCAGCAAACCAAGAAACAACAGGCAAACAACATAACCATTTATTTAATCGTTTTTCTGTATCTAAAAAAACAACATCAATACACAACAGGTGACTGAGGCATCAACAGAATTGAAAAACAAAAACAAAAAAAACAGATAATAGAAATGATGGAAATTATGTGAGTTAAAGTCACATACCAGCCATTGACCAGTCCAGGCTTTTGGTTATATGTTGCTTTGATTTTGCATTACTTGTTTTAATAAATGTTTTGCTTATACTTTGTTCTAAACCAAATCCACACTTAAAATTAATGTCTGCCATTTAAAAAGAAAATATGATACGTTTACCCCTTTCGTGATAAGTTTGACCGCTTCATCAAAAAGTGCTCTGGAAACATGGAAGCTCACTTACAGTATATAGCCTTTTTGTATGCAAAGAGCAAATTACAATAATGCTTAAAAATATTTATATGAAAGTAAACACATGTAGCTTCACAAAAGTTTTAAGCTCATCATCGAATAGAACAATGTTGATTCTTCTTTCTGTGAAATTATTTGTTTAAGTATACCCATTAATACCCTTTAATGTTCCATATTAATTTCCTTGATCTATTTGTTTTATTCTTGCCAGTTTCCTGAAAAATTATTTGCTGTTTAGACCATTAAGAGAATAATTTTTGTAACATTCAATTCAGCTTGACCCAATTTTCTTTGCCCAGGTGTGTATATATTTTGTATATACTCAGTATCTAACAGCAGCTATGCACATTATTTGGACAAAGGTATGTGGACACCTGACCTTTCCAGCATATGAGTTTATTCCCAAACTGTTACCACAAAATTGGAGGCATATAATTCTATAGAATGTCTTTGGATGCAATAAACCTCTGACCTCAACCCTCTTAGACACCATTAGAATAAACTGGAACACTGACTGCACTCCAGGCCTCCTCACTCAACATCTGTACATGAATTTACTAATACCCTTGTCACTGAATCTTGAGCACAAATCTCCACAAGCACACTTAAAAATCTAGTGGAACATCTTCAAAAAAGTGGTAACATTAATAAAATATTAACATTATTCGAAAAGCCATATGGATTGTATGGTCAGGTGTCCACAACCCTTTGTTTACATAGTGTATATAGGTTTTAACATTTAATTTAAGTTAAATATGTATATAATTCTGCTTGTTCTCTGACAATAAAAAGAAAATAAATCATACATACATACATAAATACATACTCTTGCAGTGTATGTATACTATATACATGTTATCTTCTTTTGTTGCAATACAGATTCTTCCACTGTCTAGATTTTGTTGGTTTGTTACTGTATTTATGAAAATGCCTTATCCTGAATGTTGTATTATCTGCCTGGATTTATGTTTTGTTTGCCTGGAACCCGAATAAAGCCTTCTTGCATTACTGCATGATCATTACACTATAAAATTAAAATCTTGTATGTTTTCTGGATTACTAGCAAAATTTGCATGAGGAGTATGCACAAGCCATGCGTATTTTGTATGAATGTTGCGAGTATTGTGGGAGGTTTACTTGTGTTTGTAGGTGCATTATCAGGCTGAGAGCTGGGCCCAGCTGTCTACTGGCTTCTGCTGCAGAGGATGAGGATAAAGATCCTCTAGACAATGCCTTAATCTGCAGCATGAGAAGCTGTTCATAAAAAGGACTAACTGGAGTTAACTGCCTCCTGCTATGGAAGGAAGCTCTTGTTGCAGATGGTGTGAGAAACCTGCTTAGTGAACTCACTGTGTTTTCCTGTCGCATGCTATCAGCAGCTACTTCAGACACAAAGTAATATTTATAGCACTCAAGCAATCAAAATCTTTGTGATGATGTTGTGAACTTGCAAAGAAAGTAAACTTCCAGACAAAGGACAATTGAAAGACTGAGAGAGAGAGAGAGAGAGAGAGAGAGAGAGAGAGAGAGAGAGAGAGAGAGAGAGAGAGAGAGAGATGGAAACCAACAACCAACCTACTCTTTCTAATGCTGAAAAGAAATTAACAGCAAACAGTAATGTTAATATATGCATTGATTTAGCAGCATTTTTCTCATGCGTGCAAATGAACAGTTATTAAATCAGACCAGCTGCAAAATTATATGAAAGACTTTGCAAAAGTCTAATAAAGTTAAGTAAATTGAGGGACAGGAAGTCTTGGAGAAAAGTAAAACCGTAGAAGCTGCTGGATGGATGCAAAAGTTTCTGACCTATTTTTGAGAAAGGCAAGAGTGCACAAAAGGAACATCTAAATACATCAAAGACTTCCTTTGAATGCCTCGTTATTCCTACGATGGTAACACACTCTCACTCTCTCTCTCTCACACACACACACACACACACACACACACACACACACACACACACACACACACACACACACACACACACACACACACACACACACACACACACACACACACTTTAGGGTCTAATTTGACGATAATGTGAAGAGGTGAAAGCATAATACAAAAACGTGCTGAAGAAGGTGAATAAGGCTTGATAATTAGTTAAGACTGGTGAGAATTGAAGGCCACTGAGTGACAGAGATTAAAGTTAAAGAACAGAAGAATTTAAAACATTTTGCAGATCTAAGGAAAGCTGGCCGGCTTCATTTCAAAGCTTTACATGCTGCATAAAAACAGACAGAAGAGATAAAATTTACCATTATGGGTGCAAGATTTATTTTAATGAAAGCCATTATGCATTGATTGATTGATAAAGTTGGATTTATTGATAGTTTCAAAACAAGAAGCATGAGCCTTTTATTTAAATAGCAGTTATACAGTATTTACTATACATATATAGCAGTGCTTACGATATAGAAATACTACTTCAAATACCCCCTTAAATATAATAATAAAATGAAAGCCTGTTATTTTACCATTTATATATAAAAAATATAGACAATACTTTGTAGACAGCTGTTTTTTAAACACCATATTCCACATTTAGTCCCCATTTGCTGTAATAATAACCTTCACACTTCTGGGAAAATGTTTGTGTGTTTTTCTTGTTTTTTTTTTTTTTTTGATTTGTGCTCATTAAACCACAAGGCAGTTAGTCAATCAGGTACTGTTGTAGATTGAGGAGGCCTGGGGGCAGTCTGTGTTCCAATTCATCCCAAAGGAGTTTCATAGGGTTGGAACAAAGATGTATATATTCTCTGATTCAGCCTTACCAAATGTATGGCAAATTATTGCATGTAGAGTATAAAATATAGTGTAAGTTCAATGTATTGAAAAAAACAAACAAACAATTAATCTTTATTAATATTATTAAAAATTTGTGCTGCTCTTTTAATTCTCAATTAAAAGAGATTTCCCTTCTTTACTCTGCTTTTCCATTACTTTATATCAGTTTTATACCTATCACTTTAAAATCCTATTGCTCAAATGCATTAATGATAGTGCTGTTTTCAGATAATTGTTCTCCAAAAAATTAATTCAAACAATTTTATGAGCTCTCCATGGTTCTTGTAAAAACTCAAAAGTTTTTGATCACAGCCCTAAATAGTTAGAAATTCGAGCTGCTATGAGCACCACTGAGAGCTCCTGTGGTGCTGTGGGTGGTGTGATACAGCACCTTGGACAGCGACAGCGGCCAGCAGAGCGACATGTGTGCATGTGTCAGTTTCACGCGAGCTGCCGGGCCAAGTTTAGGGTGGCTGTGATATATTTTGCAGCTTTTATATTTTGCAGCACCAATTCAGATTACATTAACAGTCCATGCTGACCTGCGAAAGAACGGGTCTGTGAAAAGATGCTTTAAATGGCCTGGATAATACTATGGTTCCATATGTCCCATATGTATTCTACAGCAAGCACGTACAGCAAACTAGTGGGAAAAAAAAAACACAGAATATCCTTTCTGAAAGATCATGTGAAAGTGATGATCTTGTGATAATATTGGCTTAATTTTGAGATTTGATGTGGATAGGGCTTGTAGGGATGCAGGGCTTCACAATGCTTCTAACCAGCCACTGTAAATAAATAATACATTTGAACTTTTATGTTAACACTGCAGTAAACAAGACACAAATGTCACAAATACCATGGCTTTAACATGAATGCTGTATGCTGTAAATCCTTTTTGATTCATAATCTATCCACTGAATTAAATAGTAAAGTTTTGCGTTTTCCCCTACATTTTAAAAGCTTGTTTTTCTTATACTTTATGCAGCCTGTCTTATGAAGAGTGTCCTGTGAAATTGGGGTT
>NC_139587.1:16958388-17010888 GCF_946808225.1 Silurus aristotelis
TCTTTTAACACGCTACAATCCGTCACGCTCCCTGAGATCTCAAAACTCTGGGCTTCTAGTAGTTCCTAGAATAGCAAAGTCCACTAAAGGTGGCAGAGCAATTTCACATTTAGCTCCTAAACTCTGGAATAGTCTTCCTGACAGTGTTCGGGGTTCAGACACACTCACCCAGTTTAAATGTAGATTAAAAACATATATTTTTAGCAAAGCCTACACATAACACACATCACATCATAACCTTGTGCTCCAGAACATCTGATCACATGCACATTATCAACTTGTGCTGTTAATATCATGAACAGCAGCTACGCTAATTCCTCTCCACTGCTTCTCTTTCTCTCCCCATCCCGAGACACCCTGAGGTTCCTCCAGCTCCAGTCACCTCCCACCTCGTGATGATTACGGACCTTTGAAGAAGTAGATGCCGAACTCGCAAACATCTCGAACCATCTAGAGACGTACCAGTGCCATTTGGATCCCCCTACATGTGTGGAGTTTGACATTGGACCTCCTGGAGTGTTTAAAGGCTCTGGCATGGAGAAGCTGATGCTGGATCTGTGATGATCACAAATGCTGAGCTTATAAAACTAGGAGCTACTAACCATATAGACTGTATAAGACTGCAGAAAGAACATCACTTATAATCTTATACTCCAGTGTTCATGTTAGTTCTCACTCTCCAGTGTTCTGTACTGTTGAAAGATTTATGATCAAACTCTTGATGTCACCCAAATGTGGATGGGTTCCCCTTTTGAGTCTGGTTCCTCTCAAGGTTTCTTCCTCATAACATCTAAGGGAGTTTTTCCTTGCCACAGTTGCCACGGCTGCTCATCAGGGATAAATGCACACCATTCACCTTAACTGTTGATTTGTGTAAAGCTGCTTTGATACAATGTCTGTTGTGAAAAGCGCTATATAAATAAACTTGACATGACTTGACTTGACTACTGAAACCAGAAAAATCTACTTAAATACAGTAACAAAGTATTTCTACTTTATTACTTTATTCCATCTCTGCATTGCAATAATATACTATTATTAGTAATATTTGGTGACCAAATACTTATTTCTATATTAGTTTTCATTAATATGTCTTTTGTATGATTAAAATGATATACTATTTGAATGAAAATGTATAAATGCAAAAATCTAAAGATATTATGTGTGTAAATCTAAAATAGACATGTGTACCATAAGTAATTTGTATGAAATATGATGAGCAGAGAAACAGTGGTATTACAGTAAAATGGATTATGTAATTTAGCCTAAATGCTTAAATTAACCAATCAGAAATGAATACCTCACTAAGCGACATAAAACACAGATATAAGCTATGCATTCTACTTTAAAATACTTTTCCTTTTTGCTGTTTTGATTTTGCAAAACCATATTTAACTTGAACATACTCAGCTGCTTGCTGAAAATCCTTCTATATAGTATATCTTTTTAATTCTTAATGACCAAGTTTGATTTTTCCCCCTTTGGTATAGGAAACTGGAAACTTGCCCATGGCATAATCATTGTAGTGGGGGCCTTTTCAAAAAAGCAACAAAAAAAAAGAAAAAAGAACTCAATCAGCATCACCAATATAATTATTACAGCAGCCATGATTGCAGTTCCACAAAAAGCCACCTGATTTTATATTGAATGCTTGATTTTTTATTTTTTTTTGGAATCTTCAGAGAAATAAATAAAAAACGTCCCAGCAAAGCAATTTTCAGCAAAAAGATTTTTTTTTTCAGCAAAGACATTCAACACTCGGCCGAATGAAAACACTATTAAGGCCCATAAATTTGCATGTGCAGACAAAAATATTCAATATGCAATTTGTTTCTTACTTTATGCCAGTCTACTGAAATAGTGTTTAAAATAGCATTTGCAAAGAAACAGATTTGCATAGTAAATTGCACCTTTGGCCAGTAATCAGACTGAATTAAAATGAATTTTTACAGCAAGGAAAAAAAACCTGTAAGGTATATACTGTTTATATTATCTATACTGGCACTTTACATGTATAAGTTAAAGTATTCTTCTAGAAATTTTCATTTTCAGAATAGCTTAACTGTCAGGAGGTTTTTTAGGTGTAGTGATAAGTAAAAATCATGCACAGGGGGATAGAAAGGACCTTTCTAGGTGAGATACACAGGAGGTCCAAATCTTTGGCAATTTATGTTGGTGAATATGAAGCTTGAATATTTTTTGCCTCTGGCATTACATCAAAGTTTGAATATATTTGCCTTGGGCATGACATCTAAAAACAGTGTCTGACAGAAGATATGAATCTGCATGATAGACTAGATTTCTTCACCATCTAGACTCCCATGATTCTTTGCAAATATCAACAGACCTATCAAATAAAACCACCAGTCCTTGGGAAGCTCAAGGGCTTTTTGTTATATTTTTCATAAACTTCCGACCTATAATAGCTGTTTGATTTTCATCTATACACATACACGGTGTGTGAGCATGTTTTTTATATTTTGGTGGTGACCGAATGCTCCAATATAAATTAAAATATTGGACAGTTTTGACTTTGTGGGGGATATTTGGTTATTTAAAAAACACCTTTTTTTTTCATTTTTGGTTACTGAGATTAGATGTAGGTGTGTGTCTGTGTGTAAGGTTTGTGTGAATATGCTGTATATCAAGGTTACACTGCTGGAGCTCAGAATTAGCAGTGCTGTTGTTCCATGTTATAAAGGGTCTCAGTTTTTAGTCTGAAGACCAGATGCTGGATCACCGCCAGGGAAGAAAACACAAACAGCCAAACCAGCACAGAAAAAAAGATTGAAAGGGGGTGGGTTTGTAGATAGTGATGTACATTTCTTTTAATCTTCCAACCCACCCTGATGTGTCTGTGATGTGATAGTGTTTGTGTGTGCTCTATGTTGATAATAGAGTTAATGTCAATGCCAAGAGTTCACGAAAATAATTCCAGAGATGGTTTGTACCTGCAGTCACAACCCCCTATAATATGAGCCAAGGTGACTGTTATCACTCTAGACACCCACATGGCAGGAACCCCCCTTCCTTGTGTGTGCTAGGTGTCATAGAGGATGAGGAAAAACCTAGGTGTCTTTGACCTTGAATGGCTAATCTTTGGCTGTGTGTGGACATTTCAAGGACACGGCGAAGAAAACAGTTTTCACACACCGGCGTGACAGATAACACGCGTAAAGCGAGAATGACAGAGCATAGCCTGCAGTAAATCATTCTGTATAAGCACAAACACACACACACACACACACACACACACACACACACACACACACACACACACACACACACACACACACACACACACACACACACCTCCTCCTTCTTCTCTCAAACACATCTTAAATAACCTTAAATCATTCATCTGAAAAAGCAACCTGTGTGTTCGACCTTAGCATAAAAGCGGATTTATTCAGATCATCCATCCTGCCTGCCAAACCTGAAGAAAAGCCGGCTGACAATATAGAATAATATAGACTATTATGTTAAAATTCAGTCACTGACACTGTCGCTGGATGACTAAGAGGATGAGAAAAGGAGCTATTGTTCCAGGATGCTGTTAGTACCTCAGCTCCTTTAACTTCTCAGCCAGACACCCTCATTACCAAATTTCGGCAGTGATGAAAGACACGGGAAAAACCGAAGCACCGTGTTGCCTATAAATAGACTGGTCCTGCCTTTAAACAATGCACTGGGTCATGCTGGCAAGGTAACAGCAAAGAAAAGATGTATCTCATTATAAAGCCTTGAGATGACATCATACATACAATAAAGACCACAAGGGAGTGTGAGGTGATAGTGATGGGCTGTCACTCGTTCATCCAATCAAACACCACTGCTTCATCTATGATTGGCTGGTGCTCCTGTAGCAACACATACAGTACCAGGATGGATATGCTTATTAAATGTTAGATTGATCAAAATATTTCTGCAAATTTCATATGCATATGAAAGAAATGTTGCATTCTGAAAGAATTCAACTGATCATCAAACTAACAAGTCATAATCAAAATAGCTGAAAAAGCATAAGATGTCATTGAAACCATTATGCACAATTTACAAATAAAAGGAAGGAGAAATCAATTTCACTTAGGGGAAATATGTGTCCTTATCGTCTACACTTGATATTTTGTAATTATTTTGCCGTACATTTACTCAAAAAATTTTTTTATAACTAAACACCACAACATCTTATTATGCTCATTTTAAATAATCCACTTGATCCACTCCTTAATTGCTGCTCAATGTGAATTCACAGAAAGGAACTAAGAGACTTTAATTCCCTGATCTTAATTATGGCACTGTGACAATTCGACATTATGCACATAGCACAGCAGGAGTATGGCAATCTTACAGCACATAAGCACAATCACTGTGCACATTGTATTAGTACACACACACACACACACACACACACACACACACACACACACACACACACACACACACACGTGCACACACGTGCACACGCACACACACAAACACAGTTTTCCTGCTCTCAGGCAGCCCATGAGGAATGTTTTGACCTGCTCTCATTAGACATGCTCAGGTGAAGAGATAAAATGACAGACCCACAGGAGAGTGTAAAGACTCAGCAAGAGCAAGATGGCTGCAGTCTCTAAAGACAGTGCAAAAGCCAGGTTGTAAAAGTGAGGTCATCTGCTACTACAATACACTTTGCCAATGCTGGTATATGATGTGATATTACATGATAATGCCATTAAATTCTCAAATCAAAATGCTTATACTTATAATAATGCACTCCTAAAATCCTTTCTGTTGAAACAGCTTTTACAGAGGGACTTGTGTATACAAAGACACAGATATGCCAAATGATTAAGGGAGACAAACAAATAAAACCTGTCCTTTTTTTGTTTATAAGAAATATTAATATTTTCTGTAAGGCGGTGTTAATAAAACATTTATAAACTTAGTTTAGTGATATATAAATTGATATATCTATAAAGCTCAAATACCACTGACTGACTCACTCACTTATCACGAAATCTCAAAAACCACTGAACGGATTGCAATGTATCTGTACCTGTATCGGTACTAAAAAGGGGGAGTACGTTATTTGTTGACGTTAAGTTCTGATCTCTGATCATCCAGTCCTGCTCAGTGCTTACTGCTTATTGCCATATTGCTTAGCGTTCTGCCTTCCGTAGCGAAGCACGGGTACTTTCAGGTAGTATATGTATATATATATATATATATATATATATATATATATATATATATATATATATATATATATATATATATATATATAATACTATACATAATTGGGGCTGTTCAGTGCTATCTTGTGCTTGATCAGACTGACAAAGAAAAACATTCCAGCTTTATACACTACCTGTGCTTTTCCATTTTGAGTAAGTAATCATTTTATATACCATTAAGATGAGTCAGATGCCTCCTGTTGATGACCCTGTGGCCCTCTGTCACCACTGGTAATGCTGACACTAGATTTGAGCTCAAACACCTACACTATAACTTCAAAAAAACACACAGCATCTTGTGCTCATTAAAGTCGACAGGCATGGGTGAAGGTGACAGTGAGATCCCCAACAGTTGAAAAAAGACTCTCATTATACTCTTTGCTGTTCTCCATATTCAGCTAGTTAGCTAAGTTACTGTCAGTTTTGTTTAGATTTGGCAGAGATGTGGTGTATACGGAAAAAAATACATTTCTTAATGCTTAGTTTGGTTGTATGCTGTATCAAATGAGAGTTGCTGTACTTAACACCTTAACCAAATGAGCTGTAAATATTAAAGTGCAAAGAACGTATTATATGTATACAATTTGTTTAGCTTCAGCTGTGAACGTAGTTGGTATCCTGGTGGAAGATATGTGGATTGTATCTTGTATTCTGGTGGAAGATATGTGGATCAAACTCCTTAGTGTGTAGTCACTCAAGTAGAAATAGAAATACTCATGATTTGAAAGACTTTAAAAAGTTAAAGCACTGACTACACTTTTCACTCAAGTTAAAGTAAAGAAATTTGGGCTCTGACAATTTTTACTTAAATAAAAAGTAGCCATTACTATTACCTGTTCTAGTGTCATGCTGGTAACTGGACCTCATGTCATATTAATATGTTAATACAGTAGTATTTCAAGTTTTGTTACCTAATGAATGTATCCATTCACCATATAGAACCCAAGTAGAGAACAGATGATGATTATAAGGTGATCACAAATGTCTCTGTGCTCAGTCATGTTAACTTCCCCGACTCCCTCTGTCTCATCCACTTTAGCTATACTTTTTGTTGCCCTCTGCTTTGCTTGTTGTTAGCTACATAGGCTAGCCTACACCTGTGGTGCGTGACAGCCAGGAAATACACCAGTGGTAAGTTGAAATAGGTTGATGGTTTAATAATTGTGTGCAATTAGAAGAAAAAATATTGATCATGTCACCAAAAAGATTCAAACTAAAGTAATGAGCCTAGTTAAAAAATTTAAGTAGTAGATCGTACAGATATTTGTGTAAAATATTTAATGAGTGAAAGTGAAAAGATAAATAGTGAAGAAAAGTACTGATACCAAAACATCTACTTAAGTACAGTAATAAAATATTTCTACTTCTTTTTCTTCTTTTGGCTGCTCCCATCAGGGGTCGCCAAAGCGGATCATCCGTCTCCATACCCCCCTGTCCTCTACATCTGCCTCTTTCAAACCAACTACCCGCATGTCTTTCCTCATCCACATCCAAAAACCTCCTCCTTGGCCTTCCTCTTTTCCAGCTTCACATTCATCACCCTATCAGAAACTCCTCCACTACACTCTTCCTAAACTCTTCCTTCAGGATCCCCCTACACCATTTTTCTTTCCATCCACACCATGATAGAAAAGTTTAAACCCACCTCCAATGTTCCTGGTCTTACTCCCTTTCCACTTGGTCTCCTGAACACACAACATATCTACCTTTCTCCTCTCCATTATATCAGCTACCTCTCTTCCTACCAGTCATAGAACCAACATTTAAAGTACCAACCCGAACCTCCACTCTCCTACACTTCCTTATTTCCTGCTGTCTCTGTAGATGTCTCTCTCCTTCTCCTCCTTCGGCCAACAGTAGCCCAATTTCCACCGGTACCTTTTGGCTAACAATAACTGTGGCGGTTGTCTGGCCTTGACTGATCCGGTATGAAATTCTGATTCGTGGTCATCCTATTTGATTAAGCACATCTTTGATGCTGGATGCCCTTCCTAACGCAACCCTCCCTATTTATACGGGAACCAAGAGTGCACTGGCTTGTGCAACCCTAATAGCTGGGACATATATATATATATTTTTTTAGCCTAAATATCTAATGCCAGCTCTTGCCTTTAGTTTTTTTATCCATGCAACAGGCCATTTTCCCATTTCTTTTGAGATTTATAAGTTTTTATGTTGTTGTCAGTTAGTTTTTTATGTATATAATTTAGCCCTCCAACATACTGATTATATATTTAATATCTATAATTATGGCCACAAAACTAATTTCTTTATTCTAATTAGTTAGAGCATGTAACCCTATCATCTCAACGTTATTCGTTGCTCGAGCCAGAAATTCATCCCATTTCAATGCATTACTATTAACCGAATGACAGGTAAGTATATTGAAAAACTGCTGTGAAAGGATTTTAGAGTGATTTATCTTTGTTTACACCTTTGCAATATTAGGTAAATTCATGTTACAAGAGAGGAAGATCAATCATGTTTTATAACAGTAAAATCATAAAAGTGTGATTGTATTTTTAACCTTATTTTAGTGTGTTTAATTTGCTGCATTTAAGAAACTTACCAACGTGGTGGAGAAGTAGATCAGAGGATTCATATAAGCAACAGAGGTCTACTGCAATGCATGTATTATATAAACACCATATCTACATATTGCAATCTACACCTAATTAAACCAGACTGCTACATTCCACTGATTGTTTGAAAATGTACTTTATTCACTGACTCTAATGTAGTGTGTGGATCAGAATATAATTATTTTTGTTAGTTTGTTTGGTTTTTATTATCCAAGTGGGTGTATTTTCCATTTATCTTGTTTATTCCATTAAATGAAGCCAGTGTGTATAAATATCTGTGTATTATTTTATGTGAATGTGTACAGTATAACTGATATGCATGCTCTCCTCAGAATGGGCTCTCAGCCTCACTAAAATGACAAACGCTTTCACACCCCTTATTATCTTATCTCTGAGGGAATAGGACCAGCTTCTCCCAGCTAACAGTTACCTGAAGCTCATTGTTGCTTTTCCACAATCTTTTCCTTACAACAAAGTGATATTCATTTCCAGTTGTATGACCCTGTAAATGCTACAAGTCAGATATAAATTTCAATAGGAATCAAATGCTTTGAATAGGATATTTTCAAACTTAATCGGTTTGCAAAAGAAATATCAGAGTCAATCAAAGTATAATTAACTAAAACATTGTATTTTAAAGCACTGCATTTGCAGGTGAAGGAGTTTGAAAGTTTATTTTTTGAAAAGTTTATTCTTGTGTATTGAGTTTACATCAAATTGCTGCAAGGCCTAGTGTGACCAAAAACTCTGCCTATTTTTATACACTGCCTGTCGAAAATCACATACTTTATCTGTGACACACAAGAGATGTGTGGCTGGTCCATACAGTGCTCGAGGCTATGTCCGAAATGACATACTATTGCTCAATATGCAGTAAGAAATTTTGCTATCAATTTTTGACATATTATTTACCAAGTAGTATGCATTTTATCCACATAACCCCATTTTAGAATAAACTAATGCAAAGCCGGTGAATTTAATACTGAAAACTTTACTTTTTACTGTCAAACACTAAATTCTGTAGATTGACAAAGTAATTTTCCTCTCCTTTCTTCTCAAATTATTCATCAGACAGGCCAGTGACAGACATAACACACTTGTGTCAATTAAAGGATACGTACAAACACTGTGGGTCTTCTATGAATACTCATAGCTGTAGTGAACATGATCTGGAAAGTAGAAGACACTTTGAATTGGTTTAAAACCTGAAATTAATAATATATTGCACCTTTAATATTAGCTTACAAGCCAAGCATGCCTTCATTTCTAAAGTCAAAACACATTTTAAATGAATTAACTAATTTATACTGATCCATGCAAGTGGTGGCACATTGAGTAGCATTGCTTCCTCAAAGCTCAAGGATCCATCGGAGCTGCTGTATAATCTTTGTCTATCTGTTTATGTGGAATCTTGTATGTTCTCATAGTGTTTATGTGGGATCATTTGGGTTCTACCAAGAACATGCTGATAGGCAGATTATCTATAATAACCTAACCATAGGGGTGAATGTGTGAGTACAAATTTGCCTGGAGATGACCTGAGCGTATACTCGTGAGATAAGCTCTAGATCCATTAACAACATTTGGCAGATGGCCTCTTCCATGGCAACTTCTCAGTTATACAACTGAGCAGTTAATAGCCTTGCTTAAAGGCACAGCAAGGAAAGCGTAGCAGTTCTGGAATTTGTATACAGGACCTTAAGCAGTCCAATGGTTGCACCTTACCAGTGATCTACTCCTGCCCAGATCCACCATGACCCTGACCAAGATAAAGCGATTAATATAGAATTACTTATTTTATCCTCAGAGCAAAGTTACTTCCTTTTTGTTCTCTAGAGCAAAGGCATATGCACTTCCTGTTCCTGTGACATACTGTTTATCTCTGGCTGGGTTTAGTGGTCTGGAACTTTCCATATTCAGGTCATGACATCCAGGTCACACCTGTCTACTGCCAAAGACTCCTGACAGACATTTCATGACACTGAACCAACAGCAACCTGGGAACTGCACAGGAAGTGGGGGTCAAGGCTGACAGGCCCACTCACCTGGAGTCCATCACTCACAAGGGAGGTGACATTCCTTAGCTGTCTGAGTGAACAGGTGCTTAAATGTGAGTGTTTGATGAGACCAATACTTGCAAAGGACGAGGGGTGGAGGGGATAATGAGAGCATAGCTATGTGTAGTTAGGGAAATCAAATGATGAAGAATATTGTTAACAAGATACCCCAAAGAGTTAGTGCCTATACTTTTAGCTCGTTTAGACAACCACCAAAATGAGAAAATCTACACAATATTCATAATAGCACTTGAACAGACAATGCATTTTATCTCTGATAGGCCCCTTGGCCTAATTGCAGGTGCAGAATGAGAAATCGGAGCTCATTGAAGCTCACTTAAAAGGGTTATCACATACTATCCTTAAATCTTAATTAAACTGAAAGTCAATAGCAATGTACTTTACTGAGATACAGACAGATGTTTCATGGACTTTTTTCATATTTATCCTTGTTATCTTCTTTTGAAAAGCACAAGAATCTATTATTAAGTATATTCTTTGTAAATGTATTATTCAGCGTAACCCGAGTTTGTGTATGCGACACAAAAGAGTTGTAGTATTCATTTCAAAATATTCTCATTTAGTAAGATATTTAGATATTGTAGTTTAGCTGCAGTTGCTGACACATTTAAAATGTCTTATTGCAATCTCATTCGTTTTTTAACCCAATTATAATTTATTGAATGTTACAGAGCTATTTTAATTAAAAACCAGAGACAGTTAATTAAATATAAGCTTTAGACCTTTAGGCATGACATTCTGAGATCAGACTTGGTAAACAAAATAATACTTATTGTGACAAAAGAAACTTTTTTTGACAACTTCCTCTTCAGGATGACTAAATGATCTAAGACAAAGTGTGAAAAACGTCCAAGCATGACACATGTTCTCTTTCTAGGAACACACATACATACACAAAGAATCATGTTTTTTTTTTTTGTTTGTTTTTTCATGATGCTACACTAGTTTGAAAACCTTTTTAAATTATGTGTTTCACCACATTTACAGACAAAAATTGGAAACACACAGCAGTAAAACCAACCACTATACAAAAGGATCTTTTTTTGAGTATATGAAAGTACAACATGCAATCTTTTCTATCCACACTTCTAAATAAAATTCCATTCCAGAGAGCAAAATAAGTCTGAAGAAAGACATTTCATCCCTCAGTTGCTCCTTTTAACTTAAACCCTTTCTTTTATTGTAAAGTTTGCTTTCAAATGAGACTATACTGAAAATGGATCTGTTTTTCATCTTGTATGCTTTGATTTTGGTTTCTCTTAACATGCAGGGTCTAAGGTGCTTGCATTTTGGGGAATTGCTCTTTTTTTTTTTGCCTTCTCAAAGGAGAGCTGACTCGTTCCAGTGGTTATTTGGAAAAAGTGAGATTGGAGATTGGTCTTGTATTCCGGAAAGATTACTTATATATTTCTTTGCGTTCTCAGCTTTAAACAAGATGGAAGTCATAATGCATCATATTTAATTAACTGTTGATGTCTTGTGTGTTAATTACCTTAGTAAATACATTAGTAAATACAATAAATATGAAAATAAAGATAAAACTTAACTAATAATAATAATAATAATAATAATAATAATAATAATAATAATAATAATAATAATAATAATAAGATTTAAAAAGAAGAAGAAGAAAAGAAGAAAAATATTAAATCATATATGAAGAAATACTTTGCAGTTGGAACAATCGAAAATAAACAAAAGGGGAAAAGGGAAAAATAAAGAAAGTATAGAGAGTGATGTAAATACAGCATGTTTCTAAATCCAGTTTGTGACAGAATTCAGCTTGAAGTTTTCTGGCTGAAGAAAAGCAAAAGGAAAAAATACCTAATAATGAACTTTTTCTTTTTCATTCCTTGAAGCAAACTTAAGGAATGAATATAATTTTAGACACTTTAAATTTCCTATCATAGACATAGGACAGTGTGGCCTTTTACTAAGAATGAGAGTTTGTAATTTGCACCACATATCACAAGCTCTCTTTTTTCTTTAAATTACGTTTGTTAAACCGACTCGTGAATAATTTACGCTTTGAAATCTGCTCCATATCTCTGACAAGCAGGCCTATTATAATTACAGGCTGCTATTTTATTATGATTACCAATTGAGTAAGAGAGCAAAAGATAGAAAAAAGAGAATGAAAACTACGTGCTGTATAACTGTGAGATGATATGTAGAATTAAAAAAAATATTCACAGAATTTCCAATGTTGGTTCCTGTGACGCCAATCAGTGAGAGTAGCAGACAATTTATTCATCTGACAAAGCGAAGAATGTAAGATGCATATCATCTGTGGTAATGAGACTGAAGTACCCAGCACATCAGCACAATCAGAAGGAATATCAAACCATTTAGTCAGGTTTGTTGGTGGCGATTAAAAGCGACTTCATCTTTCCTTTAGGTGATTTGAAATGCCTCTGGTACTTTGAATGTCTCTCCTCTTCCTTTTGTATGCCATGTTTCACCCGATGAATCATGCTACATAGACCGAAATAAGAATACAATTCATAATATATCATTAGCTATTAAATGGAGGCTTGACATGAACAGAAAATTGCGGTGATTATTACCAATAAGATGCTTTTGGGGGGGAAAAAAATCAATCAATAGCACTGTGGGGAAGACACTAAACACTGAAATCATTTCAGTTGTATTGCTGATGGTACAACCCTAGGAGGTTATTCTGCATTTAGCAAGAAAGATCTTTGTTTAGTTGATGAGGCAAAGTCCCAGAGTAGGATTGCAGAGGGCTTCACATGCTGGTTGAAGCTGAGAAGGCATGTATGCAGCTGAACTGCCTCTGATCAATAGAGAATAATTACACCGGAGATTGATCTGCACCACTTGCTAATTTAGATCTAAAAACACAGTCATAAACTGCCATGCTTTTCAGACAAGCTTGATAAAATAGCACATAGTCACACTCAATCTTACTATCGTTGTTTTTCCTTGTAGCTTTCTGTAAGACTCAACCATTGTACTGAAATCTAATAGGTAAATGGAGAGTAATACAGCATTGTTAGTTTGGCTCTCCAGGGCAAAGGATCTGAAATAAGCAAGTGTGTTGAATTTTAAAGTGTACAATCTGTAGAGTAAAGACTTCATTCATGGATATGTATACAACCAACAATGTATGTTACCCAACATTTCACTGTGTAATTGCTTTATACTTGCTTTTGAGACATTAGTTAATAAGGAATACAAATTTTCTATCTCCCATTCATTCTTAATCTGCTAATATTATAAGCCATCATTTATTTCTTTTTTCCCCTTTTAGTACAGTAAACTATATAATTATTATTATTATTTGTTTATGTTGATGTTCCATGTGGTCATGAATAAAACAAACATAAAGGTGTATTTTATTGAATTATGAAGTATGTAATATTAGTTATAAAACCTCAATGGACAGTGAACTATTCAAATTTTGTTAACAATCTCACCACAGTGTTCTTCTTTATAATATCGAAATCCCACTCACATAATGTTTTGGATAACATCGCTGATTAATTTATTCAGATTTTTCTGCTGCAAGAAGGCCTGCTTTAATGGTTTTGGCATTTTATTGGTCTTCATTTTCAGTGAAAGCAGCATGGACTCCAGATGGAGAGATTTAGCCTAGCTTTTCTCACATAATGATTGTACATGATGAATGATTACATTTCAAATGCAGGTTTGTGGTATGGAATCTAAATCTATATAAATCCTCCATTAGCAGACATCACTAACAACTATCGTTCATTTGTCTTTCTTTTTGGTTACTCTCAATCAAAGTGGTGCTAATTAGCACTGGTAGCTTCTCTGTCTGCTATCTGAGGGAAATTGTGCCTCAAGGAATCAAGTACTTGAATTTGAATTGACCGAGTCTTCACTCAAAGAGCCATGAGTCTGTTAACTCCTTCATGACATGAGATATTATTACACACTGAGCAGTGCAGTTTAAGGAAAACCTTAACCCATAAGTCATGCCCTCATTTCAAATAGCAGTGGCAGAATTGCCTGATGTTTTGGAGTTTATCTCTATGGCTGAGGTTTCTATGACGGTCAAGCTTCAGTGGTGGATGTGATTTCAGCTAGAAAAGTACCAGACAAGGTTGTAGTTGTAAAATTGTGTTGTTAATGTGTCTCTTCAGTTTGCAAGGAGATCTGAAAAGACATCTGGGATTGTGTCTTCTAACTGGGAAACTATGAAAGTAGTTGAAACTATTTTGGGATCCACTTCAGGGAGTACAGAATGAGCACCATAAAAGAAGGCCCTTTAGTCAGCTTCTAGTAGATTTGTATCAAACATATCCCACTGGATAGAGACCCAGCACTTGCTGAAGTGTATCTAAATCACTGATGACTTGGGAATGTCTGGGGAAACCCCACAAAGAGCAGTGACTGTGGATAGAGTATGGACTAAATTGACTGAACTCAGCCCATGGGCACTGAAACCCAGGAAATAAATGTAACAGAGTGTAAGGAAAAAAAAAGCCAAATGAATGTAGTGAATGGATTAATTGTCTGTTAGGTCATGTGTACGACATGTCTGAAAATCATTGCCTTAAAAAAATTGTTTATCTTATGAAAATACACCTATATTTTTCTTAAAGTTGATGTGCTTGAAGCAGGAAAAATAAGCAAGCGTAAGGATTTGAGCGAGTTTAACAAGGGCCAAATTGTGATGGCTAGACAACTACGTCACAACATCCCCAATTAGCTCTTGTGGGAGGTTACCGGTCTGCAGTGGTCAGTACCTATCAAAAGTGGTTCAAGGAGGGAACAGTGGTAAACTGAAGACATGGTCGTGGGCGGCCGAGGCTCATTGATGCATGTGGGGAGGGAAGGCTGGCCAACAGATGAGCTTCTGTAGCTCAAATTGCTGAAGAAGTTAATGCTGTTGATGCTCGATGGGTCAGAACTGTTTTGGCAGCAAAAGAGGGACCAACACAACATTAGGCAGGTGGTCATAATGTTATGCCTGATCGTTGGTCATAATGTTATGCCTGGTCCTTGTTCATTAACCACAGGTCAACAATGATGATAGCTGACCAAGTAATTTAAAGAGTTTCATAAGTAATTTAAAAAGTGTCCCAGTTTAATTTTTTACTCATTAGGCAAATCAAGATCATCCCCACCTTTCCCTTATAGAGTACTCAATCTACCCAATCCATCCAGCCATCAACCATCCATCCATTCATCCATCCATGCACGAAACCAACCACTAATTCATTCCTCTGCTCTTTCCTTTTTTTTCTGTACTTCTGCTCATCCCCTCATCCTCCATCAACATCAGCTCTTTCCTGAGTTCATGCTGTGAGTGAGAGTGGTTCAAGCAGAAAGCTCTGATACAGGCAGTTAAGCTGAACTGTCTCAGTTAAGCTGAGTCCAGGCTGTGGCTAAGTGCCTCTGTGCTCCATTAATGGCTGCTCGTTTAGCCTGTCTTATCCAAACCTACACAATGACACTCCTGCCACACACACACACACACACACACACACACACACACACACACACACACACACACACACACACACACACACACACACACACACACAATTTTAAGAATCATGAAAATGTAACCGCTAACCACTGAATCTGTGGTGAATCTATAATCGCATGACAACTTCTGCCGCTTAAAAAAGATTTACACATGGATACATGACACCTTCATTTTATGACAACTGATATTAAGCCCAAATAAACATTTATAAAGGTGTCAGCTGCCATGAAGACTTCACTGATTTTGATGCCAAGTTGACATAACACCTGTCTAAGGTGAAAGATTTGTTGATGTAAAGTGTTATGACAGTTTCTCTCTGTAGCTCTAGGTTTTTTTGCCATTGTCAGATTCACATAATCGTGATGAGGACCACATTAGATGGAAACATGAGAATCTGTTGTATAACACATTTACTTGGTGAAGCTTATAACAGTGATTACTGTTACTTTTGCGTTTTTCTATGTTATGTGCAATTCCCATTACCGAGTACAAGATTTAATGAATACTTTTAAAAATGTTACAACACCATCATAACAGTCGTGTATATTGTTTCTTAACCTAAACTGACAATAAAAATGTTTATTGTAGGTCTACCAACTAAGAAAAATCTAACGATACATTGCGGTCCACACAAAGGTGTGACATTTACCCAGAAGGCGATCCATTTTTTTTTGCAGCCATTCAACAGTTTCTAAGATAATTAATTGTAATTATTTAAAGTGCTTGAATTGCTTGACCTGCTGTATAGTTCAGCATAAATGCAATAACTGGCTAGCTGCATTGCCAAGAGACAGTGTTTGAAAAGAGGTTTCACACATTTGTCAAAAAGTGCATTATTATTTTTTCTATGGGTTTATTATTGAAGTAAAAACGTATTACTTTAAATAACTTAAACAACGAACACCATTTAAAAATCTAATCAAAATTTGTGTTAAATCAATTTAGTTTTTTAAATATATGTACTAAACATTATGCTGGGCATCTTTGTCTAGAGCACATGCACTGATGACCTATTGGTCAGCTGTGGGACCAAAAGTCATTTTACCTCAGTAGATCTTCTTTTGTTGAGGGTCTCTGGTGTCTGGAGGATGCGGCGCTTTCACCGCTGCAGCCCGGGTTCGATCCCCGGTCAGGGAACCAACCCCAGCCACTCTTAGTGCCGGTCCCAAGCCCGGATAAATGGGGAGGGTTGCGTTAGGAAGGGCATCAAGTGTAAAAAACATGTGCCAAATCAAACATGCGGATGATCCGCTGTGGCGACCCCTAATGGGAGAAGCCGAAAGAAAGTTCTTCTTTTGTTGGAGCGGTGGCAGAAAGATTCTTTGCAATTGGCTTTTAGCTCAGCCGTGTTTCCCCTTACTCCTATTATTTCTCCTGCTGAGCCTCATCTAAAGCCTGTCCATATTTGTTTCTTTTGTCAGCTTTCCTGAAATAAGCTCCTAGCAACCCCACGAAGAGGTGTTATGTTGATATGTGCTACACAGGAAACTCTGGGTTTGGTGTCTTCAGCTCTCCCAATATATCTTACAAACTAATGTAATGGAAGTGAAAAACCTTTATTTGCATAAACTGCTAAACACTTCTGCCAGCTTTCTCAGGACCTAGCTGTATCTCCACTTGTAATTTTCCTAATCTAGAACATTTTGACAACCTAAAAAGATTGTACTGGAAACATAAATTGGGAGCATTACAGAGAGCACACTTCCTCATGGGCCTTCCACTTGTTACCATTTTTCTTAATGTACAACAAATTTTAATGAAAGCTGACCACCAAGTTGTTCTCCATTTGGTTACCATTCAGTCCTTAAAGCCAAGGCAGTTTCAATGACAGCAAAGGAATTCTTCTCTTACACTTCTCATAAACTGGTTAACGTCTCTGGCATTTTCTTCATTGGGAATAAAAACAGGTACTGCTTTGTTCAACTAAAATTGATATGTCATTACTTTCTGTAAGTACTCATTAGAGTTTATATGAGCTTCAGTACCCCAGAGCAGTGCTTTTACAGGTTCTATCATATTCTGTTTGCTCCTGGAGCAAATGATGACCCAGTATTTTTATCTAACCACTGCAGAACAGGTCTTCTGGAGGTAGAGGGCATGCAACATAGCCTGGTGTTCATCTCTTGCTGGGTCACTGTTCTGGCCTCTTGCACGCTGCTCCATTTTCTGTTTTGTGATCTTCAACTACCTGTCTTATTTCTCCTCCAGGAGCTGTTAGGCTTTGCCGAACAGTTCAAAAAACACTGTCTGGTCCCTTCTCATTTGTTTTTCTTTCTCATTTCTCATTTATTCCAATTCATTATTCCTTCACTGTTTGGGCTATTGGCCTTTTACTGGCTATTTTGCTGAACCTGTATTTGCACTTCCGAGACAAGATGTCCCCAAACAGATAAATCTTGGTCTAAATACTGCTATGCTGCTCTTAGTTTTCAGGCTGGGATTAGATCTTGGGAAGCTGGTTAAGTTGTAGCTTCTATTGAGTTCTTGCCCTTTTCTTTCTACCTACTTTTAGCAACACGCTTTATTATCAACCGCATCCCTCAGATGTCGTGCAGGATTATATTAAAGATATTATAAACATTGGTTTAATTAGGATTTAATTCATTATTAGCACCTGATCACATTAAAATATAAGGAATTGTCTCCATTTTCATTTGAGTGCTGCAAGCTGACATTTTTAGCAATGTAATATTTGGTTGCTTGGTGGTAAGTGTTTTTAAATTGCTTGCCCAGTTAATTATTTCAACTTTATTATGGCTAGTAATGTAACCATGTTTATAAAGTGTAATTTTATAATATTTGTTTTAGGTTTTCTTAAAAGAAAAACTTAAATTCTTCTTCTTCACATTTATTTAAATACCACCTTAATCAGTTATTATATCACTATTATTGAAAAAAATCATCATTTATTTAACTATAGTGATATAGTAGTTATCTTGATATATAGTATATTATAATAATTGTGTGTAGATTTCTGGTTGAGTAATTTTTGCTATTGTTTGATGTAATGAGTATGTAAAAGGTTCATTAGCTAACCTCAACATGATTTTATGTCAGCTGTCATAAAGGGCTTAACTAGGTGTTATGTAGCCCTGTGAACACTACCATTAAGTACAGTGTTCACTAAGTTATTATCTACAAATGCCATGAATAGAAGTTAAAAGGTTAAAAACATTCTCTCTCTCTCTCTCTCTCTCTCTCTCTCTCTCTCTCTCTCTCTCTCTCTCTCTCTCTCTCTCTCTCTCTCTCTCTCTCTCTTTTTCTCTCTTTCTCTCTCTCTCTCTCTCTCTCTCTCTCTGTCTCTCGCTCTCTCTCGCTCTCTCTCTATATCTCTCTTTCTCTCTCTTACATTCTTCTCTATATCTCTGTGTGTTCTTTTCTAAGTTTATTTGTGGGGAAGAATAGAATAGAAAATAAAATGGAATAGAAAATGTGTTTACTGAAGCTTAATTCTAATGGAAATCTGAGGTCATTTTTTAAACCCAGTTAATAAACAATAGTTTCAAACTAATAAGCATAAGCTCATAACATCTTATTTATTTATATCCAAATTTTGAACCACAGAGCAATATAGTCTTATTACTTTTGCCTGCCCATGAGATATCAGGCAGAAACTGAGGCAGTTTTATTTCTACTTTAAGATACAGTATGCTGATTATATTAATAATGTAAAAACAAAATTTCTTTGTACAGACACCTTTTTTAGTCAGTATCTGTTTTTTCCCCAAACTGTTACCATCAAGTTGAAGGCACACAACTGAATAGGACGTCACAGTTCCCTTTCAGGAACTCGCTCTGTATCACGTGTTATCTGTCCAAAGGAACGGGGTGACGTCACCGGCGGGGTGACGTCATGACCAGGAAGTTTAAGAACAGATGCAGTGGAGACAGCACTAGCTTCTGCTTGTTCTGGAAGCGCTCTGTGTGTGTATCTGTTCTACGAAAGGTATGGTGTGGTTAAAAATATTTTTATGAATGGATAACAAGCTGACCTGGCTGAGGCTGAGCGTTCCTCCTTCCCCCTGCTTTATCACAGGGTTGTGTGTCATGTGCTTCGAAGCGGAACATGGTCAGCAAGCTCTCTAGGGAGCCGGCTGCTCACATTGCTGCCGCATGCCCATGCAGACGCTCCGCTCCCATAGGGCACTCTTTAAGGAGGGCCACGCTCCTCATGGTTTTGATCCAGCTTCTGCCTAAGCAAGCTGGATTAACGTTTCTTGCAACCAAAGCCGCTGTCTCTACTCCAGGGTTTGCCTCTTTTCCCCGACCTGCACAATGAGGTGACCAGGTCATGGAATAACCCTTATTCTGCCCACCTCTTCAGCTCCAATGTTTCTCTCTATGCTAATGAAGTAGGGCTGAAGGAGTGCGGTTGTGGAACAATGCCCCATGTTGAAGAGACAACTCTTGGTGGGCTCTGTCCTGCCCACCAAGCATCTGAGGACTACCTCGGCTTGGCGGGCAGGGCTTATACTGCCTGCACACCATTGCTGCGTTACAGGCTTATCAGGCTGACCTGCTGCTAAAACTGGACAAAGAAATGCCTAAGGGCAGTAACATGGTTACAAAGCTGCGTTGTACAACAGACCTGGCTATAAGGACCATAAAGGAGACCGCTAAGGCCATTGTCTGCCCTGGTCTACATAGAGAGACAAATGTGGCTCACCCTGTCAGACCTATCCGACAGGGACAGAGCCGTTCTGCTGGACATCCCTGTGGTGCCGACTGACCTGTTCCGAAATTCAGGAATTCAGGAGGCCAAGAAACAGTCGGTGGCGTTCCAGCAGTTTCTCCCTCGCTGCTCTAATGGAATTGCTCTGTGAGCGAAGCCCCAGCCTCAACCCCAGCCCCAGCCGAGCACAAGTGCTGGGCATTGTGAAATTAAAAAAATAGAGTGTCGCTACTCACGCTCCTCCAGAAACTAGGGACCCTGGCCGAGGCCCAAGAAGCTTTGAGAAGATCTGAGGACCGCCATCTTCAATAAAAGGCTTTGACCAAAAGATCCTGACAGCCAGGAGTTGGAGTGTTGGAGTCTGCGGGACAGATCCTCCTGTGGGCCTAAGGAAAGCTGCTCTCAATGAGAGCACTATACTTCCCGGGCGGTTGAATCAAGGAGCAGACACCCTTTCAAGGTAAGGTCCAAAGCCTGGGGAATGGAGGCTCCACCCGGAAGTGGTGGAGCAAATATAAAGAAGATTTTACTGTGTACAAGTGGCCCTGTTTGTGACTCAAGAGACGTTGCTTTGTCCCCTCTGGTTCTCCCTTACACACCCAGCCACTCTTGGGCTGGACGGAATTGTAAAGCCATGGCCGAGGCTCCGCCTGTACACTTTTTCCCCTGTAGCACTGCTCCCGGGAGTTCTGGAGAGAGTTTGCTGGGATGGAGTCTGTCTCCTCCTGGTAGCCCCGTGCTGGCCAGGCTTCTCAAACACCCTCCCTGAGAGATTTCAAGGCAGGGGCTGCTTTGCTTCCCCCCCTTACCCCAAGATGTGGAGGCTGTGTCTGGATGGATAATGTGGGGATGGCGAAGTAGGAAATGGATAGGATTAGTAAGGAGAAAGTGAGAGCAGCTATTAAGAGGATGAAATGTGGAAAGTCGGTTGGACCAGATGATATACCAGTAGAAGCATGGAGATGTTTAGGGGAGATGGCAAAGTAGTTTTTAACAAGATTGTTTAACAAGATTCTGGAAGGTGAGATGATGGCTAAGGAATGGAGGTGACCATATGTGAACAACAGTATGGTTTTAATGCAGAGGAAGAGCTCTACAGATGCAATATTTGCACCACCCGGGATTTGCTTTGAGAATGTTGATGGAGAAGTATAGAGAAGGTCAGAAGGAGTTGCATTGTGTGTTTGTGGATTTAGAGAAAGCATATGACAGGGTGCAGAAAGAGAAGTTGTGGTAATGTTTGTCAGAGGTGTGTTAGAGAAGTATGTGAGGGTGGTGCAGGACATGTATGAGGACAGTGTGACAGCAGTAAGTGTGCAGTAGGAACAACAGACTGGTTCAAGTGGAGGTTGGATTGCACCAAGGATCGTCGCTAAACCCTTTTCTGTTTTCAGTGGTGATTTTCAGGTTGACAGGAGTTTCCATGGACTATGAAGTTTGCGGATGATATTGTGATTTGTGGCGAGAGTATTGAGCAGGTTAAGAAGAGCCTGGAGAGGTGGAGGTATGCGCTGTAGAGAAGTGGAATGAAAGACATTAGGGGTAAGATGGAGCACATGTGTGTGATTAAGAGGAAGGGCAGTGGAGTGGTGCGAGTGCAGGGAGAAGAGGTGGTGAAGGTGGAGGAGTTCAGGTACCTGGGGTCAACAGTGCAAAGCTATGAAGATTGTGTTAGAGAAGTAAAGAACAGAGTGCAGGCAGGGTGGAGTGGGTGGGAAAGAGTGCAGGCAGGGTGGAGTGGGTAGAGAAGAGTGGCAGGAGTGATTTGTGATAGAAGGGTATCTGCAAGAGTGAAAGGAAAAGTTTATAGGACTGTGGTGAGACCTGCAATGTTATATGGTTTAGAGACAGTGGCATTGACTAAGAGACAGAAGGCGAAGCTGGAGGTGGCAGAACTGAAGATGCTGAGATTTTCATTGGGAGTAAAGAGAATGAAAAGTTTTTAAACATTAGTTTATTAAAGGGGACCACGCAGGGAAATGGGGTATATAGGAAGAAGAATGCTGAGGATGGAGCCACCAGAAAGAAGGAAAAGAGGAAGACCAAGGAGGAGGTTTATGGATGTGGTGAGGGAAGACATGCAGGTAGTTGGTTTGAAAGAGGCAGATGTAGAGTACAGGGTAGTATGGAAGCAAATTATCTGCTGTGGTGACCCCTAATGGGAGCAGCCGAAAGAAAAAGTTGTATAGGGTGTCACAGTAATATAGAATTAAATGTTCAATAAGAAGAGACAAATCTTATGGTCAGGTGTCCACAAACTTTTGTCCATATTGTGTATCAACTTCTCCTTAAAACCCAATGTGTCTGCTTGAAAGACATTCCCTTAGCAGGGACTTGAAAAGATACTGTATCAGCTAATGAAATGTGTTCACTTGTTGGACGTGCAGTGTAAATCAAATCTTGAAGTCGATTTATATCCTCAGAGTCTACTTCATTGTCTTTCCTTGCTGGCATCCAAGAATCTTTACAAATCGCATTTCAGCAAACAAAAACATGCATTGTAAACATCATAAAATGTAAATGTCACATATCAGATTTATTTACCCTTCCAGACAGGCTTTGAGAAAGGATATGTAAAGATTAGGGGTTGTTCCTGGATCTCCTCAGGAAACAGTGATGCACTCTGAACAACTCTTAAGACATCTTGTCAATGAAGGGGTCATTTGCTGTCTAGTTACTCTCTCTCTCTCTCTCTCTCTCTCTCTCTCTCTCTCTCTCTCTCTCTCTCTCTCTCTCTCTCTCGCGTGTTTAAGTGTGTGTGTGTGTGTGTGTGTGTGTGTGTGTGCGCACACGCTTCGTCTTCCTCGCTTCATGCTTACTATTGTTTTTGTTTTTTGAGGAGTGCACTTTAGTGGTCTACCCTATCTACTTCACTACTTGGACACTGAGTTGCATTTCCACATAAAAGCAGAAAGGAAGTGAGGCCTATTCGAGTGTCATCATCCTACACTCTGTTACCATGGAAATCATGATTACAGTGAACATGGCCTAGCCCATCAAATAGCCACTGTTTGTATATGTCTATTTCTTTTTTTTTTTTTTATTATGAGATTACTCTTAATTAGGGATGTAATTGAATATAAATACATTATACATACAAAAGCAAATATAAATCGTTCAGAAAGCTTGCCAGAAAGGTTGACAAAACATTAGAAAGACCATGTTAGGTAATGTGCACATACAGCTTTTCATCATTCATCTTTAGCAACTGCCTGCTAGTTTGTATAAAAAAGGTCTGAGGAGGCCTATGTCTATAGAAGATGAAAGCCTCAACCCCTACAGTTGTGTGAGAGCCACATCATGGGGCTGAAAAACCTCCTGTACAAGGAAATGATTGTTAATTATCTATTCAAACAATTATCTATTCTGACTCATTAATATGTCAAGTGTCATTTAAATGATCAATCAAAAATAACTGAAGAGGGGAACATATTAAAACTATTCAGTTTTTTGACAAGGTTCTCTTGTCTTCAAATTTGAGAAGATGTTGTCAATCTCACAAGCTTAATACTGAAAAGGCTTTGTATAAAAATCAATAATTCTGTAAAGCACAAACAGAATTTCTTTTAAAATATATAATTTTGTCGTCATAGTCTCAGATATTATATAATAATAATAATAATAATAATAATAATAATAATAATAATAATAGTAATAATTCTTTTAATAATACTACTACCACTACTACTGCTAATAATAATCTACTGAACTATATAAAGAATGGTCTGCAAATGTGAAATGCCTATTTAATTATTTCCATTGTTTCTGCAATGCAATAAAGTAATATTATATATATATATATATATATATATATATATATATATATATATATATATATATATATATATATATATATATATATATACAGTGAGGAAAATAAGTATTTGAACACCCTGCTATTTTGCAAGTTCTCCCACTTAGAAATCATGGCGGGGTCTGAAATTGTCATCGTAGGTGCATGTCCACTGTGAGAGACATAATCTAAAAAAAAAATCCAGAAATCACAATGTATGATTATTAAACTATTTATTTGTATGATACAGCTGCAAATAAGTATTTGAACACCTGTCTATCAGCTAGAATTCTGACCCTCAAAGACCTGTTAGTCTGCCTTTAAAATGTCCACCTCCACTACATTTATTATCCTAAATTAGATGCACCTGTTTGAGGTTGTTAGCTGCATAAAGACACCTGTCCACCCCATACAATCAGTAAGAATCCAACTACTAACATGGCCAAGACCAAAGAGCTGTCCAAAGACACTAGAGACAAAATTGTACACCTCCACAAGGCTGGAAAGGGCTACGGGGAAATTGCCAAGCAGCTTGGTGAAAAAAGGTCCACTGCTGAAACAATCATTAGAAAATGGAAGAAGCTAAACATGACTGTGAATCTCCCTCGGACTGGGGCTCCATGCAAGATCTCACATCGTGGGGTCTCAATGATCTCAAGGAAGGTGAGAAATCAGCCCAGAACTTTACGGGAGGAGCTGGTCAATGACCTGAAAAGAGCTGGGACCACCGTTTCCAAGGTTACTGTTGGTAATACACTAAGACGTCATGGTTTGAAATCATGCATGGCATGGAAGGTTCCCCTGCTTAAACCAGCACATGTCCAGGCACATCTTAAGTTTGCCAATGACCATTTGGATAATCCAGAGAAGTCATGGGAGAAAGTCATGTGGTCCCAAAAATAGGACTTTTGGGTCATAATTCCACTAAACGTGTTTGGAGGAAGAAGAATGATGAGTACCATCCCAAGAGCATTGAAGATGGGTCGAGGCTGGGTCTTCCAACATGACAATGACCCGAAGCACACAGCCAGGATAACCAAGGAGTGGCTCTATAAGAAGCATATCAAGGTTCTGGCATGGCCTAGCCAGTCTCCAGACCTAAACCCAATAGAGAATCTTTGGAGGGAGCTCAAACTCCGTGTTTCTCAGCGACAGGCCAGAAACCTGACTGATCTAGAGAAGATCTGTGTGGAGGAGTGGGCCAAAATCCCTCCTGCAGTGTGTGCAAACCTGGTGAAAAACTACAGAAAACGTTTGACCTCTGTAATTGCAAACAAAGGCTACTGTACCAAATATTAACATTGACTTTCTCAGGTGTTCAAATACTTATTTGCAGCTGTATCATACAAATAAATAGTTAAAAAAATCATACATTGTGATTTCTGGATTTTTTTTTTAGATTATGTCTCTCACAGTGGACATGTACCTACGATGACAATTTCAGACCCCTCCATGATTTCTAAGTGGGAGAACTTGCAAAATAGCAGGGTGTTCAAATAATTATTTTCTTCACTGTAAATAAATATATATATATATATATATATATATATATATATATATATATATATATATATATATATATATATATATATATATATATATATATATATAAATACACATAAAATACATTTCATATTCTTCTCAAATAGCCCCATTGAGATAAATACCACCTTAACCCATTTGTTAATTAAATCAATCCATTTTCTATACCACTGAGTCTGGAACTTCTCCCAGGGAACACTAGGAATGGTACCAACCCATCACAGCACACAATTGAACACACACTCCAGACAATTTGGAAACAACAATCAGCTTACAGTGCTTATCTTTGTATTGGGGGAACCCAGAGTCCTTAAAAACAACATGAAGCACTGGGAAAACATGCATGACTCATAAATATATATATTTTTTGGTTTGTGGAAAAGGATATGCAGCCTAGAAAGCAACTGTTACTTGTGAAAGTTGGGAGCTAGTTTCTTAAGAAACATACCTGCTCTTACTCAGAACGTGTCAAATATTGAATCATGGTTAATAGTCTTTAGTGTCACTTCATACACATTGAAAGGCACCTTTGGCTTCACTATTTTGACATGCTCAGTAATCCTGTTGTTATCAACAAAAGGCCAATTTCTTCGTCTGTCAGGTGCAAAATACATGTGTTTACTGTCTTTTCAGGAAATTCGTGTGCTTTAAATATCTGTTGCAAAATGATAAATGGACAAAACATAGTACATAACAAAGGATAACAGTTTTATTTTCTATTCATTTTAATGAGATTTATCAGTAGGAATCACACTGGCTGAGCTGTGTAACCATATTAGCATGGTGTTTACTGTGTACAGCCAACAAAATACAGCAGTTTGCCTTGTAAATTAATAAGTTAAATTAGAGTAGATGTATTATGAACCCAGCCATTATGGTTACACAAGCCAGTGCACCCATTTATCCAGGTCCCAAGCCCGGATAAATAGGGATGGTTGCGTTAGGAAGGGCATCCAGGGTAAAACATGTTCTAAATCAAATATGCGAATTACTAATCAGAAATTCATACTGGATCGGTCGAGGCCCAGGTTACCAATGACCTCCACAGGTACTGTAAGCCAACAGGGTACCTGTGGAAAATAGGCTACTGTTGGCTGTAGGAGGAAAAGGAGAGGAGGAAGACATCTACAGAGACAGCAGGAAAAGGAGTAGTGTAGGAGAGTGGAGATTCAGGTTAGTACTTTAAATGTTGGTACTATGACTGGTAAAGGGAGAGAGGTAGCTGATATGATGGAGAGGAGAAAGGTAGATATGTTGTGTGTCCAGGAGACCAAGTGGAAAGGGAGTAAGGCCAGGAACATTGAAGGTGGGTTTAAACTGTTCTATCATGGTGTGGATGGAAAGAGAAATGGTGTAGGGGTGATTCTGAAGGAAGAGTACAGTAAAAGTGAACATGAAGCTGGAAGTTGAATGGATGATGATAAATTACATCAGTGCCTATGCTTCACAAGTGGGTTGTGCGATGGAGGAGAAGGAAAAATTCTGGAGTGCGTTAGATGAAGTGGTAGAAGGTGTACCTAGGAACGAAATATTGATGATTGGGGCAGACTTTAATGGGCATGTTGGTAAAGGGAACAGATGTGATGAGGATGTGATGGGTTTATGGCCTTAAGGAAAGGAATGTGGAAGGGCAGATGGTGGTAGATTTTGCTAAAAGGATGGAAATGGCAGTGGTGAATACTTATTTTAAGAAGAAGGAGGATCATAGGGTGACGTATAAGAGTGGAGGAAGGTGCACACAGGTGGACTATGTTTTATGTAGGAGATGCAACCTGAAGGAGATTGGAGATTGTAAGGTGTTGGCAGGGGACAGTGTAGCTAGACAGCATCAAATAGTGGTCTGTAGGATGGTTTTGGGTATGAAGAAGAGAAGGAGAGTAAGGACTGAAAGAATAATAAGATGGTGAAAACTGAAGGAGGAAGACTGTAGTGTGAGATTCAAAGAAAAGATCAGACAGGGGCTCTGTGGTGGTGAAGAGGAGCTGGATGTTCGGGCAACTCCTGCAGAAGTGATAAGGGAGAGAGCTAGAAAGGTACTTGGTGTGACATCTGGAAATAGAAAGGACGACGAAGAGATGTGTGGTGGAATGAGGAAGTGCAGGAGATCATAAGGAGAAAGAGGTTGGCGAAACAGAATTAGGATCGACAGAGTGAGGAGAAAAGAAGGCAGGAGTAAAAGGAGATGCGGAAGCAGGTAAAGAGGGATGTGGCAAAAGCCAAGAAAAAGGCATATGAGGAGCTGTATGTGAAGTTGGACACTAAGGAAGGAGAAAAGGATTTGTACCAATTGACCAGGAAGGATGTGCTAAAAGTAAGAGCAATAAAGGATGGCGATGGAGATGTGTTGACTAGTGAGGAGAGTGTGTTGAGAAGATGGAGAGAGTATTTTGAGCAGCTGATGAATGAGGAAAATATGAGAGAGAGAAGGTTGGATGGTGTGAAGATAGTGAAGCATGAAGTGGATAGGATTAGTAAGGAGAAAGTAAGAGCAGCGATTAAGAGGATGAAGAGTGAGAAGTTGGTTGGATCAGATGACATACGGTCACCTCTTCTCAACTAAAAAAGAGGTGACTGTCTGTGAGCATCAGTATGGTTTCATGCCGAGCAAGAGCACCACAGACGCATTATTTGCTTTGAGAATGTTGATGAAAAAGTCTAGAGAAGGTCAGAAGTAGTTGCATTGTGTGTTTGTGGATTTAGAGAAAGCGTATGACAGGGGGCCAAAAAAGGAGTTATGGTATTGTACGAAGAACTCAGGTGTGTCAGAAAAGTATGTGAGGGTGGTGCAGGACATGTATGAGAAAAGTGTAACAGCAGTGAAGTGTGCAGTAGGAACGACAGACTGGTTCAAGGTGGAGGTTGGACCGCATCAAGGATTGGCTCTGACCCCTTTCCTGTTTGCAGGGGT
Organism: Silurus aristotelis; assembly: GCF_946808225.1. Taxonomy (NCBI): domain Eukaryota; kingdom Metazoa; phylum Chordata; class Actinopteri; order Siluriformes; family Siluridae; genus Silurus; species Silurus aristotelis. Next base: position 16,986,665 of record NC_139587.1, read on the forward strand.
GATGGACAGACTGTCAGACTGAAGTCTCAATGGACTATGATGATGTTATTGTGATTTGTGGTGAGAGTAGGGAGCAAGTTGAGAAGAGCCTGGAGAGGTGGAGGTATGCACTGGAGAGAAGTGGAATGGAAGTCGGTAGACAGAGTACGTGTGTGAATGAGAGGGAGGGCAGTGGAGTGGCGCGGTTGCAGGGAGAAGAGGTGGATAAGGTGGAGGAGTTCAGGTACCTGATGTAAACAGTGCAAACTAATGGAGAGTGTGTTAGAGAAGTGAAGAAAAGAGTGCAGGCAGGGTGAAGTGGGTAAAGAATAGTGGCAGGAGTGATTTTTGATAGAAGGGTATCTGCAAGAGTGAAAGGGAAAGTTTATTGGACTGCGGTGAGACCTGCTATGTTGGATGGTTTAGAGACAGTGGCATTGAGTAAAAGACAGGAGATGTTGAGGTTTTTGTTGGGAGTAACTAGGATGGGCAGGACGTTTTGTAGACAAGGTGAGGCACGATTGAGATGGTTTGTACATGTGCAGAGAAGGGATATATCGGTAGGAAAATGCTGAGGATGGAGCCATCAGGAAGGAGGAAAAGAGGAAGATCAAGGAGGAGGTTTATGGATGTGTTGAGGGATGACATGCAGGTAGTTGGTTTGAAAGAGGCAGATGAGAATAGGAGCAGCCGAAAGAACAAGAAGAAGATAGTAGATGTATTAGGATTGTTTAAAAATTCTCTTTATACTAGTATTTAATTATAAAACTATTATAATACTGCTTTAAATACCAAAACACAGAGAATTTTTCTCTTATAAACTATGTGGCTGGTCAGGACTATTTTAATGGAATTGAATAAGGAATAGAGCTCCTAGCAACAAAGACAAAGGCTCACTCGATTATGTCATGTAAAGTTGTGCTAGCAGGCTGAATCCTTTTTTTATTGCAAAAAGAGCACATTTAAAATGATAATTGAGCTCTACTGAACTCTGTCTACCCCCTGTCTCTCAGTGATACTTTTGCAAGTAATTATCACCATTCTCCAATCTGTGCACTTGCACCAAAGACAGAACATGGCTCAGGTGTGCTCTGTGTCCAACACGAGGCCTTTCCCTTGAGCGTTGCATTAGCAAATCCTTTGCTCCCAGTCTATCTGGAAAATTACATCATCGTTACAAATGGTGACACTGCATGAGAACACTGAGAGTGTGTGTATGTGTGTTTGGATTATTGTGAATAGAACACTAGCCTCTGTATCAAAGCATGGTCGTATTTTATACTGGAGATTATCATTAATCCCTTTATGTAAATCATGAATATTTATGAATGAGATATACTTCATATGTTATACATATTTTACATCAGACCTCTAACAGCACAACTTTTCATCTACTACAGCAATTTGCCAGTAGTGTTTGTGTATAGCATAGTGCTTTACTGTTCAATACTGTTATATTTAATGTTGTGGAACTTTTGGAAAACATGTTAGTTCCTAATATTATCTACAATGTAGCACCTATAAACCCAGCACCAAATGTGGTTCGAAGAGTCTGCTTTGTTGGACATTAGTATAATCTACCCTGTTATACCCTGTTAGTCTCCTAAGGCCATTCAGAAGAGAACCAAGAGTTGGTTTCTCAATGTAACATGGCACGTAAGTAACCCCTTTTCATTCTTTGAGACAGACCCTAAATAATGCACTCTAACCACGACAGGATGCCAATTAGTGTGAAAGCATTGCTGTTTGTGACACAAATACATAGACCAATTGGTCCTAACATCATTGTTGATTAAACCTTAAGAAGGCTGCTGCTCTTACTCAGAAAGATTGTTTTGTCTTAAATTGAGGTACAATGCAGACCCTGACATTTGCATTTGATTCTAGATTTGAGAGAGCTGAATTGGATCCTGAGGGCCCTCACTTTTCTTTTATAGCATCCACAATGCACCTTGGTAGCACTGAGCAACAGAACTACAAGACACAAAACGAGCCTGTTCCTTTGGCAATTCACCTCATTAACACTTAAACTCACACAGGTAACCAACTTATATGGAATACATTTTAACATATACAAGTACAATATACAGTTTATTCAATACAATGCATTCACTGCCATAGCTCTATGCACTGCTTTGTGAACTTTGCACACATCTGTATATAAGATCTTCACATTTTACATATATCACCTTGTACATTGTACATATCTTTTTATTATTAAGGTTTTCTTTTAAAAACCTAGAAGCTTCTGTTACCAAAAAAGTAGTCCCTGTGTGTGTGAGCCCACATGGCATTAAACCCCCTTTCTGATTCTGACTCTGATATGTAGGTCATATTCACTGAGAATGCTATCTACCTTGTCACCAAAGCATGTAGGAGACATTATTACACATGCCACTAAGGTTAAGTTACTATGTGCAGTGCAGCTCCTGTTGAATTTTGATGGCAGGAACAAGGGTATTTTTCTGTGCTTACTGCAGCAAAGTGACATTGAAAATGATGCAATAACTGGACCCTAAATGCCCCAAACGGTGACATGCTCTCATCACAATGTGATCTGTACAAACTTTTGCTTCTTGGAAGTGGAATCCTAGAACCTGTACCCCACTAGTGTAAGATGGGTCACCTCTTTCATCCAGCTGGGGAGCAGTCTGGTCCCAGAGACGGTGTAGACCCCCAGTGTGAAATATCAACCAGTTGGAATCAAGAGATATCTCTCTAACACTTACATTTTATCCTGTCTCTGAGATGTGCAGAGATGTGTTGGTCCACTGGACAATATTGCAAGACTCAGCTATTATCAATTATCAGGCAGGCTTTAGGTCAGACTGCTCTCAGAGGAGGACCCATTTACACTTAGGCTCAGTGAGAGTAAATGGGCATGAACAGCATGAACACTAGGGAGAGTTGTGTCTGCAAAAACAAGTTGTGTCCCAGAACTGCCAAAGGTTTTACTAAGGCACAATGGCGCCAACTCAGCATATTGCTCATTGTGGCTCTCTCCTTGGCAGATCCACACGGCCAGCTGTAACACGATTCATTCCGGAACCAGAACTCCAAGGGAAAGCCACATGTGGTGAACATGTGAGCTTCAGGGACCAGAGAGTTGTGAGGTCACCAATTTATTTATCTGTTTAAAGCAGATAGCGCTAGCTGCCACGAAGCATGTGCTGGCCAAATCACTAAATACTACCTTGCTTCTGTGTTTATGTAGCTATGTGTATTAGCTTAGACTACGTCCCTTGTGTATGCTTTTGTTGTCATGTCCAAACCCCTGTCCTGTAATTGGTTAGTCTGCTCATGTGTAGTCTCATTCACAGCTGGTCTCAATTCCGTATGTATTAATACCCGCTTGGGCCCCTTGTCTTGTCACAAAATAACCTGTCCAGTTTAGCTGCGATTACTAAGCTGGTTTCTTTTTATTGCTCTTACTTTATGTTTTTCCAAATTTCTATCTTGTTTTTAGTTTCTCATTTCTCGCTTTAGTTTTGTCCTGTTGTTTGCTAATTGCCCGACCGATGCCTGTTCCACACCTGTCCGAAAACATATACTATTTATTGGTATTTATTTGTGATAAGCGTATATCAAATTTCAATCATATGGAAGCATATGATATCAGGCATTACAGGTGTATGATATCTGTGCCATATGTGTGACTGCACATGCATCATTTATTACAAATCTTCAGCTTTAGTTGAGAAAACAAAATCTAAACAATTGTGATTGCTTGAAGCCCAGCGAGCAGCGAGAGTGAAGAAGAAAACTTTAATAAGCCTTCAGAAAGCTTTGACATTAAAAAAACATCAGAATGCATCAAAGATTTTTTTTTTGGTTGTCCCTCTGGGGGACCATTAAAGTTCCTATGCAGAACCCTTTAACCGGCTGTTTCCATTTCAGAGAGATTTTCAAAGAATGTGGAACCCTTTTATATAATAAGAATTGCTTAATACAGTAGATAGTTCATACACCATAGAGCATCAATAAATAAGAAAGTCTGCTTTATTAAGGCACTACAACACACACCATGCAATACATAGAAAACATATTTATAGTGGTGTAAGGCATGGGAAATGCACAAGTCTTTATATATATAAAATGTTTTTATTTATGTTTCTATGTTTCTATTATGTTTCTTATGTACAATCTTAACAAAAAAACTAAACTAAACCTACAACAATATGCTCTGTATTGAACAATACATCTGTCAGAAAGTATAGTAGATAGTAGTATAGTAGTATAATAAAATAGACCCAGGTTCTCAAACCCATGAAGGGTATTCTTATGTTCTGACTGATAAAATAAGCAAATGCTAGCCACTATAATAATGAAAAGATTTCATTACATTTGAAATGTTGGATCTGTTCATGTGTAATTAAGGACAGATATAGAATAAGTTAGCATTGCTCAAAAAAAAAAAAATGCATTTGTGTCTTTGATTATGCTATAAATATAAATATAGCCAAAATAATTTATTTTTGCTTCTGTTCTGTGCTTTGACATGTGCCATTGCATTGCTTGAAAAGTAATTACTGTTTGTCCACACTTTTAGCTGTTTAGAAAAGGACAGGAGTGTACATGGATGCATGCATAATTTATAGATGGTGTTAGCTGCTCTCTCTCATTCTCTCTCTCTCTCTCTCTCTCTCTCTCCCTCTCTCTCTCTCTCTCTCTCTCTCTCTCTCTCTCTCTCTCTCTCTCTCTCTCTCTCTCTCAGTCTCTCTCTCTCTCTCTCTCTCTCTCTCTCTCTCTCTGTCTCTCTCTATCTCACACACACACACACACACACACACACACACACACACACACACACACACACACACACATGAACATTCTTTTATTTTTATTTCTTAGTTTTGTTAAGTGAAAGCAAAGCTATAAAATGCACAATAAATTCACCAATAACCAACATGATAAAAGGAAACTGGGCGTAGCTTACACACAGAGGATTAGAATATAGAAATTGTGAAAACAATTGTGCTTGGGTAAGTAAGCATGCTTGTGCATGTAAATAGCTGTATTAAAATGAATAGATGGAAATGTTGGAATCACTCATTTATGTATTCATTGTCCCAAAGTGGAGGCAGATGGATGTATGTTTTATTAAAAATTGTTAGGCATAATGGTCAATAGAAAGCAAGTCAATCAAAAACATTGAGTGGATAAAATAAATAGGATTTATGCTAGTGTTCAGGTTCTACAAACTAAATCAGTACTCATCTGTTGTGCTGGCTCCTGACCCATTTGTGAAATCTGATTTGATGTTCAGCTTCAACAACCACATTGTCCGATTTGACACTGTTGATGTTGAGCTTACCCAGACAACACTAGATATGAAGCTGGGATGCACTCTGGATATGATGGCAATTCAATGCACATACTCATTTACACCTAGGGTAATTTATTGTATCCAATCCAAATTCAGAGGAAACCTGAATATCTGAAGGAAACCCACTTAGACATATGGAGAACATGCTCAGAATCTCCGCCTAGTCTGAGCTAAAGATTGAACTGTGAGGCACTTATTTTACCCACTGTACTATTTTGGAAGAAATAAAATAGGGACAAAAGGTTTATCAAGAGAAATTTTTAATGAGGTTTTGACTATGTGCAGTATGATGACTTGTTATAGCTGCCTAGAACTTCAGTATAAAACTAGGCACTGACCCTGATAGTTAGAATACAAATACTTTTACACCTTATACTTCACTGACGATGGTAATGAGATTTTGGAAAAATTTTTGAAAAGCATAATAAAAGAGCAATAAGTAAAATAAGTAGAAGAAGTCTAACTTTCTAGATAATATTATGTTGATGCTTTACTGCTTTTTTTTAAACATGGATGTTGGATGATGACTGAGTAAGATTGGGGAGTCTGGTTAGCTGGAGGAGGCTTTATCCAGTCTAATGGCTGCTGGCAACAAAAGACCCACAATAATGATTTCTAGCGCACTGCACTGTAATAAGTCACTGTAATGCACGTAATATTTTTCTATAGGAGCGAAAGGATAAATTTATCTTATTAGAATCATTTAGGACCTTGAAAAATGAGGAAAAGCCCAGAATTAATAATGCTGCTGACTCCAGAAAACAGAAAAACAGAAAACAGAATAATGGAAAAACAATGGGAATGATCCTTAATGTAGTCTTAATGGACTTGAACCACATTGAGAGCTATTTTCCAGTTTGGCTATTGAATGTTATCGTCTATGAGACCTGATTATATATTGCACATGAAAAATGCAGTCATCATTTTGACAAACGGCACCACAACATATTGTATGGAAGAAAATAATTCACGATCATGTATTTAAGCTTAATGAACATCAAAAACTAGGGCTCTGTTTTTTTTAAAAGGTAGCATATCCTCATGCTTTATGAAGTTACAGTTACTGTTAAGGTGTGAAAACAGCATTATTCAACATGAAAATGATTCTAACGCACTTACACTAAAGGTGATATTATGCTTCATGTAAAGGTTTCATTATGCTTTATGTAGTAATACTAGCCTAGATGACTGCATGCTATGAGTGCGGCCTTATTATTACACAGTGCTTCAACATGTCCTCACAAAAGCACACGATAATTTTGTACTGCGCAAATACACACATAATTAATAAGGTTGCTATTTTAAATACAGTAGGACAAAGGATTCGGTTGGACTCTTGAGAGTTGGGGTGAACAGTCATTTGGCCAGGAAAAGATAAAAAAAATATTGCATACAAACAGATAATTGCAAGGCTAATTAAATTCAGTCACACTATACCGAGTCATTTATTTCGCCTGTAACATATTTCACTTGTTTTTGCAGCATGGTGCATGCGTTAATGGCCGCAAGGGTGTTTGGGAGCACAGAGGATAAAAAGGTTTTGCTCTCTGCTCTCGATGGGCTACAGACTGAGCAGAGATAATTAAGACACTGGTGTTCCCCCATCAAGTTTCTACACTAATGGCACTACACGGAACACCATATGGCTCCTCTGCCTTAGTCCGGCATGGATCATTGTGCTGTCACCCTGCAATAACAGGGCAAGGCATGTACAAACTCAGATATGGGAAACAGCTGAGAAACATCACATTTTATTCTTCTTACTTGTATCTGGAGGATTACCCAGACTCACATTCACATAATCATGTATATACTATACATAATACTGTTCACTTCCAGTGCACTGACTTGTGCAGAATACAAAACCATTTCTTGATGTATAAGACTGCTTGATGACAGCAGCTGAAAAAACAATGGAACGACTCCAGGCAAACTAAGTGTCAGAATATGACTTATGGCAGACCAACCAAGTGCCCCTTTCTGTCTAATTTACTGTGCGTACGCTGTAGCCTGTAGCCTGGTCAGTATTAATAATAGAGCAATTTAAGCCAGTGGGTATCGGAGTTCCTCTCCGCCAATCATATCAGCTAATGTCTGAGGTCATTAATGCTTAATTAAACATAAAGTGATTGATTTGAATGTTAATGTCTGATTAAACAAGAGTGCAGAGCTTTAAAGCGTTTAGTCTGATTAAAGAGTGATTACAGGGCTTGTAGATATAGCCCCAGTAATTCATATCTAAGACCCTATTTCACAGAGCAAAAAATAAGGCATGTGTTCAGTAAATCTTGACCTGAAAAGGGAAAAAAAGGGGAGGAATGCTTAGACATACTGTCAGACCCAATAAAATATGCTCCTTGCATATTCTGGCATTTCAGTGTAGTTAAGTACATTTATCAAGGTTTTGTTTATAGCACTTATGGTAATATTTTTTGTGCAGCACAAAAAATAATACCTGTCTGGTTTACATAACTTTAGGACATAGCATTTGTATTGCCTAATTCCCACATTCTAGTATTTAATTAGTTATATTAGACATTTAATTGATACTAATTATATAGTGTTGAGTGAGTGTATGTGTGTGTTTGTGTGTGTGAATTCTCTTATTCACATTGCTAATGGCCTGTTCCAATCTGTGAGTAAATCATTTCATCAGTTGTATTTAGTTAGTAGTGAGGTAGCGTATTTAAGTTGAAGTGACATAATTAGTGCACATCCACAAAACAGGGTTCTAATGAATAGAATAAGATGTTCCTTGATGTCAGGGAACGTTTTTTTTCCGCATTTATTGAGAGTATGTGGAAATTTGTAAAGTGTGTTTAGTAAATATATTAATAGGAGGTGATTTGAAAGGCCACACCCACCACGGCACTGCTCTGCCTATGACATAAGAGTGAAAATAGTGAGTGCAATTTGGGGCTAAATAAATAAATAAATAAATAAACAAATAAAAACTATTTTTCCACTGAAAATATACAGTCGTTTTCTATAACTTACTCACATAAATATTTTCATGAAAAAAAAAAAGTTATGCAGTGCATTATAAAACATAATTTTAATGGACACAGTGCTTCATCACAATAGTTGACTGAAGCATACATTGTTTTAAAATTCAGATTGAAAATTAAACATTGGTTTGAATTTCCAAACAATCTCAAACTGCCTCAAACTAGAAAAATGGTTTACAACTATTTGTTCCCTTTTGAAGCAGAAACGTCTGTATCTTTCTACTTTCTTATCTTAAAGCAGTGTCAGAATTTAGTCTTAATGACTGAACTGGAATTTATGGAAAATGAACAAAAGGCTGAAAAGGTAATGAATCATTCTGCCAATAAAAGGGACAGATTTGAGCACCAGACATCTGGGCAGTCAATAGAACAGAACACAGAAAAGGGGGATCTGTTCTGATTTAGGAGAGCTCTGAAGTACACACTTTTAATAGCAACATGCTTGGCAATGCACTACATCTATGTGCTAATGTATTGTCTCAAGTTTTTTTGTGTATTCAAAGGGGTCAATTAAATCCTGGAGTGTAATTTCATGCCTTCACAGGAGCCGAATATTTCTCACTATAACTTCTTTTTGCAGCATGGCATTGAGGAGCCCCACAAGTTGCACTAAATGGCTCTGAGTGTGTTCCCATTTCTCATATGCCCATTTCATTGCTCATTTGCCGACAGATAATCAGAACGTCATTACTGTGTCCATGCTGGGCAGACATAGGAGTAATTGAGCGACATGAATGGCATCAGAGGTAGGATAGGTAATTCAGAAGCAAACTGAAAGAAAAATGGGTGGTGAGGTAGGAAGGGAGGGAGGAAAGTAGGAAGAAAGGAGAAGGTCAGACTGAGAAACAGGTGAGACGTGCCACACTGATCAGGTAGCTTTGTCACTGTCAGCGCGTTCCTCCATCTCATGTTGGCATCATTTGCAGCAGGGTCAGTTACACAAAGCCATCTGTTGGCATAGCCTTTAAAAAAGGTCAGTGACAGGACCAACCTTCATAATCACTTTCCTCGCCACAGGTACCATACATAATGCAGTGGACTCTGGACACCAATGATCAACAATAACAATAAGAACTGTCTTCAGTGCATATGTGCTCGGGATTGAATTTCCTGCGTTTAGAAGCGTATCGGATCAACTGTCATACTCGACCCTCTGTCAATATTGAGCCAAGCAAACTCTTCATTGTATATTATAAGGCTGGAGGAAGCGCTTGTAGACTGTGTGTGAGATGTTATTTATAGTTAAGATTGCTCTGTTTGGCTGTGCCACAGCCTCCCCGCGTGCCCATCTGGAGCAAAGCCAGGGCTCGGAACGCCAGAGCCACATTTCCATCTCATTCATCATGGACGGACAGATAATCTGAAAGTCATTACAGTAGCCTGACACCGATGCTCACTCCGGGAAGATAGAGTAATTGAAGAGCCCGGAAAGAGAGGAGAGAGCAGCACGAGCCAAGCAGATAATGAATGCAAGATGTCGGCTGCAAAAGGGTAGGATGGGTTCATGAATGATAAATAAATATAAAAAAATAAAATAAAATATCTAAATAACCAAATAGAAAGTAAATAACTTAAGCAAACAAACACCAAACAAACAAAAAAAACAAACAATAAAGGCAGAATTTATCTGTGAATAAATCACATTGAGCAAAGTGGTGTACATAAAATAAAATAAGAAATAAAGGAATTACATTAAATAAATAAAATAACACATAAAGCAGCTAAACACCCAGTTTGATCATCTCCAAACCTCTATCTAGCTCTCTCCGGTTACATTAAATCCACCAACCAGAAGGATAAAAGCAAACACTGTTGCTTTAGACTACGCCTCCTGCTTTTTCATAGATCAGACTTAAGTACTAACTGCTTTCTTTAGCATACATGAGCTCACAACAGGCTAGTGTGTAATTTATTGACAGAGTAGACAGTAATGCTTTCCCTCCCACCCAAAGAGCTTAAGCGGATGTCCTCTTGCACTTTTGGCGATAAATGCCTCTGAAAATGTTATGATTTGATATCCTGGCAATAAGGTACGTTTTTTTCCTTTTGCACCACTCAGGAGCCTCTACAGCTTGTTTAATTTATTGAGGAAACACTTTTCTAAAGTCTAGTGCTGAAGACAGCTATTGCATAGTCAACCTTGTGTTAATAATGACTTTTAGACAGAGACTTTTTATGAGAGGAAGATCTCAAGTAGCTCAATAATATAAAATGGAGCAAAACATTTGTAAAATTTTAATACAAATAACAAACTGAACTAAATAAGAGAAAGGGCAGTGGAGTGGTGTGGTTGCAAGGAGAAGAGGTGGTGAAGGTGGATGAGTTCAGGTACCTGGGGTCAACAGTGCAAAGTAATGGAGAGTGTGTTAGAGAAGTAAGGAAAAGAGTGCAGGCAGGGTGGAGTGGGTGGAGAAGAGTGATAGCAGGAGTGATTTGTGATAGTAGGGTATCTGCAAGAGTGAAAGGGAAAGTTTATAGGACTGGGGTGAGACCTGCGATGTTTAATGTTTTAGAGACAGTGACACTGACTAAAAGACAGGAGATAGAGCTGGAGGTAGAAGAGCTGACGATGACAGGATTAGAAACGAGTTTATTAGAGGGACCGTGCATGTAGGATTTTTAAGAAACAAGGTTAGGGGGAGGCTCGATTAAGATGGTTTGGAAATGTACAGAGGAGGGACATGGGGTATATCCGTAAAAAAATAGAAAAAGAAAAAGAGGAAGGCCAAGGAAGAGGTTTATGGATGGGAAGAGGAAAGACATACAGGTAGTTGGTTTGAAAGAGGCATTGATGATCCACTGTGGCGAGCCAGGTGTTGCCTTGTCCAATCAATTCTGCCAATCATCCCAATACCGGTGCCTCAAAACTAAGTTTATCATATCTGTTTTGAATTTCCCCTTATAGGGGATTAATAAATGTACATCTTATGGTTTTTCCTGTCCCTGGAAACTAATTTACAGAAAACAGTAAATCTGCACTTTGAGAGCAGTAAAATGCTCATTTTCTAAGAAAAAGTTGTTTTATAATGCTTGCTGGCTCAATTTACTTGTATCCTCACTTTCATTCCTAAAGAAGTGATGCAATATGATTATTGTATTGCACTATGGAAATACTATAATATTTTCTTTCGGTAGGTGTCTGAAAGAGTAAAGAAATCATGTACTTATTGCTTTACTCAAAAAAATACTGCTGTGAAAACTTAAAATTAAATGTAGCAGTGCTTAATTTTGAGGAAACTCTATATTTCAATTCACTTTAAAAAAAAATCCATGTACATTAAAAGAAACATTTTGTCTGAGTTTTTTTTCTTTCTTTAGCTTTTATAAAAGCTATATAGATAAAAGAAGGATGACTGTTCACTCCTATTGCACATCCTGCATTAGTATATTTTATACAGTTTTTTCATACAGTAATGATAATCTCCTCCTTCTTTCTTTGTTTAGTTTTAAAAATGTTTTAGGTTGTCGGGTCAATAATGTTGCATTAAAATCCATTCATTTAAAAAGCTTTATTTGACATTTACAACTGAGGAACAAAGCAGAGACCAGCACACACATCAGTGTAAAGAAAGAAGAATGGCTCACATCCTCCTCTAGGATTCTAAATGGTTAAATTCAATCATGTGAGGATAGTACTTCACATCTTCACATGTCTGCTGTGCTTTATCTGTCCAGGCATGCGATTATTGTCTTTGATTTAAAAAAAAATAAAAATAAAAAATATATAAATATATATAAATATATGTAAAACAATTAAAAAAAAACTTTTCTCAGCCAATCTTTGATGTATCATCACCATCATCTCTCAAAATCTTCAAAAGCATGTAATTTTTCTAAGTGCTTTGAAGGCATGCTGAGTCTTTTTTTTTTCTTTAGTTTTTTGTTTTGTTGTTGTTTTTGTGTGTTAAGCACTGATTGAAGCAGCGGGTTCCAAAAGCATTCTTCACAGTGAAAATGTGAAAGTTAAGACACTGGCATTTTCTTGAAATGCCCCTAGCTGGGGTTGTGGAAATGGGTGCGGTGTGTTTTTATTTATTTATTTTTTCTTTGCAGAATCCCCACCGGGATAAATCGTCCACACCAACTCTCATACTTCTTATCAGGCAGGGCAGACGTAGTCGCGTCACAGCTACCTTTCCGTGCGTCCATCTGTCCATCCCTCCCTCTTCACTGTGAGTATCTGAGATGAGAAAATACAAAGCCACTCAACACCACTCAGTGCAAACATCTGTTCTTCCTGCATTTGCACTCCCACAGTGCTCTCGTGGTGCTTTCAACTGCCTGAAGACACACACATCCTACCTGAATACAATGCATTCCTTTGATAAAAAGTGTTCTTTTGAAAATGTTGTTTAAAAAGGGAACATTGAGCTGTATCTATTTACTCAAATACTTCACTTAATGTACAGTGCAATCAGGTTTCTACATTACAAACACTGGAATAAGAACTACATGCTGTTGATTTTATGTATAGGGTTTGTTTTCATAACATATGGACAATTGATGCACTTTAGCAGGACTACACAATGCATATCACCCTGTAAAGTGTCTCAATTTTATTGTGTGTGCACAATTTATTTACGCACGCTCACACACACTGATCAGTCATAACATTAAAACCACCTGCTCTCTGTGAGACCAAACTCCATAAAACGTCGGTGCTGTGGTATTTGCCATCAGATTTTTGTCCTGAACATCCCACAGATGCTTGGTCGGATTGTGATTCACGAGAGTTAGAGGAAATTATTGAAGGAATACTCTGTTAAATTCCTCAAACTATTTTTACAAATGTAATGAAGGGGTGGTTATTTATGTAGGTGGTACATGCCGAATTAACATCCACATGAATTCCAGGAACCAAGGTATCCTAGCGGAACATAATCACACCACCTATGTTAACTTGTCTTTTTCTCGTGCCATCTTTTCCTCAGGTTCTCAACTCACACACACACACAACTGTGTACATGATGTAAAAGAAAATGTGATTCACCAGACCAGGTCACCATCTGCTATTGTTTTATTGCTCATCATATGAGCACTTTTGATGTTTATGTGCCCTTTGTAGGCACTTTTGGTGGTGGTCAGGGGTGGACACTCTGACCGGTCTGCAGCTACACTTCCCGTATATGCAATAAGCTGTAATGTACTGTGTGTTCTAAAACCTTTCCCTCCTAGGTAGCATTAGCTTTCACTTCTAATGCGCATCACCGTGCCACTCTTATGACCCCATCAACAGCTCATCGCTGTCTATACTTGGATTCCTTGGTAGGTACAAACCACTGCATACCGGGAACATCACAAGATCTATCATTTGAAGGATGCTATGGCTCAGTTGATTAGCCTTCAGAATTCCCCTATGATCCTTAAACTTGCCTATTTTTCCTGCACTGAGACCTGACGGTTCACTTGCTGCCTAATAAATCCCATCTCTTGACAGGTGCCATTGTAATGAGATAATCAATCCTATTTATGTCACTTGTCAATGGTTTTAACTGGTTTACCAATTTATATCTATACAGTTTTTTTTATATGTAAGAAGTACTTATTGTTTTATATTTGACTATAAAGCATTAAATATTATGGCTGAACAGAATTGCTGGCAGTAGTGACTGAAATTCAGTTATTTTTTTAAATAGACATTTACAAATAGGAATCTTCTATCTTTAAGGACACAAATCTTGTACACTGTCTGGGTTTATTGCAGTTTGTTTCTGAGACTGAACTATAATTCACAACCTACTTATTTAATGTACCATTACAAATAAGACAAATAAACAAAAAAGGACAACTAGTGTCTAATGTACATACAAAACAGATCCACAGTGTAAATTTCTAGCAGGCATGTAAATATACTTAAAATATTGATTCATGAGGCTAGCCCCAGAACATTCTCTACTGTGAAACAGCAGCTTCAGGTCCTTTTGGTTGTTTACTGGCTGTAGTGTAGCTCTGACTGGCAGCAGTCACACACCCTTCATCACACCTATCCAATTACTGAGCAGCATCATCGGCAGGTGGTTGCTTGATGGACTGGTGCGTCTGACATGTGGGGGTTTGTGTGGTGTGTGTGTGTGTGTGTGTGTGTGTGTGTGTGTGTGTGTGTGTTTGTGTGTGTGTGTGTGTTTGTGCACAGAGGACAAGGTAGAAAAAGATGAAATAGATTATGATACACTGTTGATGTGCTATGTCAGAAAACACAAACACACACACACACACACACACGCACACACACACACACACACACACACACACACACACACACACACACACACACACACACACACACACACACACAAATGATTAATTCCATCTATCTTGCTCACTGACCCTCAGAATGCTTGAATGATTCACATGAGACCTACTTGAAGAATATTCTTCCTGTTTAATCTTCCTATTGTCTTGGATGTATCTGAAGACATCTGAAATAACAACATCCTAATTAAATTTTAATTTTTTTTTGCCATTTGTTAGACTCCTTATACAGTGACTATGAAATATCCACTAATGAATACATCCTGAGTCTTGTTTATTAATTTACAGTCTAAAATAAATAAAAAAATAGGAAGATAATAGTAATAGTAAGGAAAGCAATGAAGTAAATTAAGTGCTCATTTAGAGAACTTCAGGAAGTTGTAGGTCTTTAGACATCATCTGACGACTTCTGGGGGAAGTCTATTCCACCATTTTGGTACCAAAATAGCAAAGAGACAAGATGCATGATGTGATAAGTGCTTTGAGCTAGAAGACTATTCGGCTTTTGTATGAAGTATCAGTGTTTTAAATCTTATGCAGGCAGCTACAGTAAGCTAATAAAAAGAGCATAGGAATTAGGTAAGAAATGTAAGAGATGGTCAAAAACCAGTCTGACAGCTGCATTCTGGGTCAAATGGTTAAATAGTGCACAGAAGCAGCATGACAGAAGTTGTAGCAAAACAGTAGCAAAATGACAAGGCAAGCACATGAGTGTCCTGTCTTGAGAGAAATGGACAAATCCTTCCGATGTCGTGAAAGAGAAAATGGCAGTATGTCAGTATAGCAATGGGAAAAAGAAAAGGACAGCTCATAGTCCATGGTTATATCACGGTTACGTGCAGTGAATGAAAGTTGAAATCTAAGCTTTATCCAGGGAGGTCACAAGATCCTGATGTGTGGATGAATCACCTGGAATGAACAGCAGTTCATTTTTTTTGTGATTACGTTTCAGCTCATGAGATGCCATCCATGATGAATCAACTGCTCTCTATGATGAGATGTCAACAGACCTGCTGAGATCTGAGCAGAAACATGAGTGTCTAATGGAGGGAAGGAGAGGATTAGTTGAATGTCATCCACATAGCGGGAGTATGAAAACCCATGTGAGGATTTGACCTCACCAGGAGATCAAGTAAAAAGGGAGAACCAGAGGAAGAGGACCAAGCCTTGTGGGACACCAGTGTACAGAAGGAGTGCAGAACAGATGTATTTACCTGATATGACCTACCCTCCAGGTAGAAAAGCAAACCATGGCTGTACTGTGCCACAAATTCCAATACTCATGAGGATGGACAAAAGATTGATTGACTCTATCAAATGCTGCTGAGAGGTCAAGGAGGATGAGCAATCACTAGAGCTCCTCTGTTGCTAGATTAGAAAATGTGCCAATAAGAGAACAGGGGAGTTGTAAGTATTGCACTACAGGAGGTGGGGTAGGGGTGATGCTGTGGAATATTGCTAGGACCTTTTGTAGAAGTATTGAGCTTTCTGTTGTATAAGGGAATCTAAGCAGATGTCACTTCAGATGAAAATCTAAACTGAAGAGACTGAAAGGTCATACACTGCTCATACACTTTTCCATAATGGAAAGGTCATACACTGATTTCAGATGTCATAATAATATAGTATAGAATATTACATTATAGTTATCACAACTGACATGGCAGAGTTCAAATGAAGTTTAATTGTCTAATTGTTATAACAGAAAGGTTCCATTCTTAGCTTCCGACAATAGAATGTTAGAACAGTAGTGCAGTATCACAGAGCAGTGTCATATCATTGAGTTATAGAACACACTGCTGCAGAAATACAGCAGAGACTGTGCTTTTCTAGGTAGCATTAAATGTTGCAAGTGACATAATGGTCTTATGAGTCGAATTAGCATGAATCTTGAAGCTTTTGAAATGTATCTGTATATAAGGGAAAGTATGAGGAAGTGAGGAAAAAAAGAAACCATCAAGAAAGTTTTAACTAAAAAAGTGATCTTATTAAATATAAGATCTTTCTGAAGATCACACATTAATTAGAAAGATTAATATGCAAGTCATTCGGGGTGGATTTTTCAGTAAAAAATAAATGGTCAGAACACTGAAAGAAAATAATAATAATGAAATGAATTCTGTACAAAGGATTGATTTATCATTACAGAGCATAGAAATGTTTTAATTAAAAGTGACAAGATAATGCCCATTGAGATAATGCTATAATAACAAATGTATTATGTTACCTACTGATATATGTAGAGCATCATGAAAAGTTGGCGAACTGACAATGGATTGCTATTTAAGTTATGAGGAAGCCTCTGCTTTTAAAACACTTGATAAGTACACTTCGTTAAGTGAAATAATGAATGCAGAAGTATATTAATATTAAAAAAAATTTCCTTCTGTCTAATTCTTTTTATTTGAAATGGTCTTTTGGTCAACTTGTGCATACATCTATCACTTTCGAAAAAAATAGTATAGCATACCTATTTTTTTATTTTTTTATAATGAATTTTGAAATAGCATACTCATAGGCATTCTAAGCCTCAATTTTCAAGTTCATGCACAATTAGCTTTCTTAAGATCAAAATATGCTATATAAATATATTTCAAGTATGGTATGCATTTATGTTTTTGCAAGTAAATAGCAAAACTTTTTTTACTGTTAATGTGAAACATACAAGATCCTTGATGCAAGCCCATATTTTTGTCTTGCCATCCTCTAAAACCCAAAAGTATTCAGAAACATTCAAGTGTACAATACAATAAAATGTACAAACTACAGGCTGATGCAGATATTGAAAGGCATTTAAGTGAAAATATGCTGAAGGGCAGTGATGAATATAAATAGAATGTAATTGTGCTTACCAGCCATGAACATATCTTTCCCCGACTGTAAACAATATAAAAAACATAATTTATCTTATATTGTACAGGCTTGACCTACAATCAAATCAGTATATTAACATTTATTTTATTTGTATTTATTTTTAATGATAAATTCAAAATTCACAATAAATGTATACATTTAAATGTGTATAAAGCAGCTTGCATTTTTCAATTTGTAATAATATTTCAAATAGTTGTGTGTAATTTAATAGCAAATGTGCTGAAATACAAATCAGAAAGTTATATGATTAAATCCTAGCACTACAAGCAATCATGGTTTGAGCCTTGAGCAAGACGTTTACCTTCACGCTATCTTGCAAATGCAATTTGTTTAAAGCATCAATCACATAAATTCTGTTTTTTTATGCTATGCATAATACTGCAATGCTTTTCAGCAAGTGTGTGTTTACAGTTACTTGTTGATTTTATTGTATATTATTGAGAAATCTGCTGCCAGTAAATTGCTAAATAATTTACAGTCACATTTAGTGCAGGTTTTATTATTCTAATATTTGGTTTGTGGCAGAGATGGCAAAAGTACACACATCCTTCACTCAATTAGAAGTACAAATACTCATGTTTTGAAAGATTCTGGTAAAAGTTCTGGTGCTGACTACACATTTAATCTAAAGTTAAAGTAAAGAGCTTTGGGCTCTGACATGTACTTAAGTAAAAAGTATTAATTACTATTACCTGTTTTAGTGTCACCCTGGTAACTGGACTTCACATTGTTTTAGTATATTAATACAAAATAATAAAAATGTTGTTATTTAATGAATGTATCCAGGCTAAACAACCACCATATAGAACACACACATGATGATGATGATGATCAGGATTGTCTCTGTTATCAATCATGTTTACATTGCTGACTCCCTCTGTCTCATCCATGTTAGCCCCAGACTACTTGTTGCCTTCTGCCTTACTTGTTGTTAGCTTCCTAGGCTAGCCTACGTCTGTGGCGCATGATAGATAGGAAATTATACACCAGTGGTAGGTTGAAAAAGCTGTGCAATGACAAGAAATAGGTTGATGGGCTGAAAACGGAGCGCAATGAGAAAAACTAAATATTGATCATGTCACCAAATAGATTAGATCTAATGTAATGAGCATGGTTTAAAAATGTAAGGAAAAAGAAAATACTGATATTTGTGTAAAAAATGTAATAAGTGAAAGTAAAAGGTTGTCTAAAAATAGTGAAATAAAGTAACTTTACTAAGTATTAACAAATTATTTGTACTTTGTTATTTTCCTCTCTGGTTTGTGTCTCTCTTATAAAAGGAAATACTCATTTAATTTGACCATATTCAGATATGCAAATGTAATTTTTTATTTTGGAAATCATAAAATGATATAATTGTCGTACCCATGTTAATGATAACTAGCAAATTACACGTACACTTAACCTTTCACGAGGAATTATGTATGAGTGATACTTCTTACAAGTAAATGCAGCACTGTTTCCAAAAATTTCAGCTATTAAGAAGAACATGCCATACCACTGTATAGAAAATCGAATAAATTGTAAAATACTAAAACGTGAGCAAAATTATTATTTTTTTTTATTATGTTGTGGGCTGCTTTGTGTTGTTTTCTTATTCTTATATCCATCAACACAGTACTGAAAAATGCCTTAATAGCTGCACAGCCACTCAACATCAGGATAGCTACGTCAGGCAGATTTCATTACTCACCACTTAGACCAACAACAAACAACCCCTGGCTACCAGCTCTAATGACTACCCGCTTACTGCCAACCCTCATGCTCTGTCTTTTAAGATGGACTAAAGTATGGCACAGGCCTGCTATAATGCAATAATACTCATCGCTATCTCTTGCTTCATCTTCCACTGCTAATGCAACTTGCACATGTAGTCATTTATCACAATTCAGTCCATCTCCTGCTCTTCTCCATTTTCTTCAGGATCTGGTTGTGTTTGTCTGCTTAGGGGAAAATGTGTATCGTTGTTTGTGAACCAGAAGTTCCAATAATAATAAGAAAATTTAAAATGCTGTATTTGTAAAGATATCTGAATGCTCCTCAATAAAGATATATAAAGGGCTAGTGTTATGATGCAGGTTGATCATTAATTAACTGTGATAATCAGCAATTCAAATAAATTAATGAGTAAAATGACCAAAGGAACTATTTGGTTGGTTAAATGTTTTCTCCAGATTTCTCTGGATTAACAAATACTAAACTCTACATTTCATGCAGTCACATGCACTAAAAACCAAACCACCCTTGTTAAAAAATGTTTGTGACTTGATTTGAAGCATTTTACAATGTTTTCAAGTGTGCCTTCCAGGCTATAGTCTGCATATCACACCTCTACTGGCTTGCACCTGGATTGCAAATGTAATTTCTGTAAGCAACCTCACATGCTTTATAGTCATGCAGTGAAACATTTTTCAATAAAGTACCTCTAATGTGTTACTTAATTAACGCTTTACATTAAAGTTCAAAGGAAGCCATAGTTCAGAAAGTGATCAACTTTTAGGAACATGCTGAATTTGTTTTCAGAATTTTTTTGTCATGAATTGAATTAAATATCTGCAAGTGTATTTAGTTATCATTTAAACAAACATCAATTACTAAATGTGTTAAATATGAAATAAAATATGATGGGATAAGCGGTTATGAAAAAAATTTCAGTGGCAGGAAAAGAGTTACATTTAAGTTGATGATTTTTGTCATGATTTATGGCCCTGGACTACATTTCCCATTAACCATGTGACCATTACCAGACTGTCACTAACTGCTTTCACCCAAGTCCCACCTTTCACGGCACTCTATGACATATCTTTCATGATTGTTATTATATTCAACAGTCTATGGTTTCTTGATCAGGTTATGGTTTCTTTGTTATTGTTTTAATGTCTTTTGTATGTACACGTGGACTTTATCAAAAAATTACCTTCATAACTTGCATTTTTATACTTTATATTGTAGTTAATAACACAAAACAATGTACCTTTCATGTTAGAGAAAATTAAAAGCATCATATTTATCTCAGAGCATTAAATAGATATACATGCTTAAAACACATCCTTACAGATACCTTCTGTATATTCTTTGTTAAATAACATGACCTTTAAAAAACTAATAAATCTGTTGATTTTAAAGCTTAGATTATGTGGAATGTCTGACATACAGTTCTCACTATTGAGCTACTGACATTATTAAAACAACAGATGAACAACAGAACTACTGTTATTTATAACATCTGATCTTTTAATTTTAAGAATGCCACAACTCTATTGCACTGTTTACTTATGATTTTTAATGCTAAAGATCATGGTATGTTAATGTTAACTAGTGCAATAAATAATTAAGTGACCCTCAATGTAATGAACAATATTTCCAGATAGATAGCTTCTTAACCAGTGCCTTTAAAAGCCTTTAAAGTAGCTAGGCCTCTACTTGTTTTTAATTCTCCAGATGGAATGTGGCACAATGTTTCAGGCAGTGACTGTGCAGAGATATTATCGTAGACATAAGTCATTGCTTCAAATAAAAAATGTTACTTCGGTGGTCATCATCATAAACTACATGCAGCCTGCCACATCGATGATGTCTGTATGTAAGCAAATTTCATCAGGGATGCGAGCATCACATTTTGGTTAATATTCACAATGTTACAGAGTCCTTGTCTTCTTTCATCTATCAAATATACAGGAAAATAAACATTTCCTTTGTAGTAACACTAGTGAAGAGATAGTGTTTGTATATGTGTGTGAGTGTGTGTATGTGTGTCTGTGCGTTTGTTTTTATGACACATGCATATGCCCATACATATGTGAATGAGACACAGAGCACACATGACCTCTCTTGGCATTGTGCTGCATTACATTGCTTTAGTCACTGTCTGCTCTGCTAATGAGAAAGAGAAACACTGAAATGATGCACAACCAGATACTATGACGATCCAAAGGCTGCATAGGAAATGCAGTTTGCCTCTAATCCCCTCCAAATGCTGACCAAACAATAGAGAAAGTTCTCTTGGATTAGAACATGGGGAGGACAAAAACCAAATATAGACTCTGTAATGCTTTGAGTGAAAGAAGCTAAGGCTTAATCTGAGTTTAATGTGATTTTGCCGGAGATGTATTTGGAAGTGAGAAATGCAAGTAGGTGTTTCAGTGGGTGCCGAAACAGTCAGTGCCAAACAAAGCCCTGTATCCCCCTTTGTCCTCGTCGTGTTCCATGTTCCTCATCCTGCCAATGACATCAGCTGCTTCTCTGTGATACAGGATTCAACCAGCCTTGTTGTGTACAATCTCCCAGAGGCAAAGCATTTTCTCAGTGCACTCTGTGTCTTGCTCTCAAAATTTATAGCGCCACATGATACCTAACATGTCACAGCAACATGTAGCAGTGCTCTTCTCGCTCTTACCTCAGATTTGACAATGATAACTCTAAGCAGTATCAAGTGGCTTAAATTGAGAAAAGGTCCTTTAATTACTTAATTACTTGGCCAAATATCTTTAAAGCCTTTTTTTATACATGCTAACAGAATCGAGCAGATATACTATATGGTCCAGCAAAGGAAAGAAATAAAGAAACCCCATAGAGAACAGTAACATACAGACCTCCAGGTGGTTGAAGTTTAGACAGTGAAATATTACAGAACTCATAAATATTACTGTGTGACAGGAAAGTCCCAAAAATGTACCTGAAGCAATGGAAAAAGATTCAATGTAAAATACTCTATATGGACAAAAGTTTCTGCACACCTTACCATAAGATTTGTGTGGGCTTTTTAACATCCCTCTATGCAGTTAGTATCCATTTGCTGTTATAATAACCACTTATGGAAAGGTGTTGTACTAGATTTTGGAGTGTGCTCGAGCAGATTTGTGTGTATTCGGCTACAAGGGTGTAGGTACTGATGTAGGACAAGCAGGCCTGGGGTGTACCCAGTGTTCCAATTCATCCCAAAGGTGTTCAGTAGGGTTGAGGTCAGAGCTCTATAGCAGGCTACATCAAGATCTTCCACCCCAACCTATGTAAACCATTTCTTCAAGGAGTTTAATTTGTGCAGAGGGGCATTGCCATGTTTGTATATTCTAGTGCAAGTCAAGTAAAATTTCAACAACCTATACAATTGTGTGCTTAACCATGTATGCTACTAAATAAATATGAAAAGAATTTTCAGCTAAATGTTGAAAATACAGGTATTAAGTGGCAACATTTTTTTTCTATACTTTTAAAAACTAGACTACTCTAGCTTTACTAGACAGCAGTATGTTTTACTGAAAAAAAACAAAAAAAACATCACTGCTAATTTAAAAAAGATTTGTATGCATACATTGAGAACTTTGCTATCACTTTGATTATCGGCCTCATCTTCTATATCAGTCTCTGTCTCACTTGTATATACTTAAATCTTTCACTATAGCACTTAATTCACCTGATTTTTCTGTTCAAGACAGATTTTGAAATAACTGCTGAGTAATTTAATAAATTCTGCTTTGTTGACTATATTTCTATTTATCGATTTATTAAAGTGTGTCTGGTGTCTGTACTGAGAGTGTTTGGCCATTTTCTGTTTTGATAATGTTTGTAATACTGGTATCTGATAGCATACTTGAATAGGTTTATATTTGTTTTAATAGGGCACATAGCTTCTTTAACAAAGCTCAAAGTATAGCATTCATGGCTTGAGGACATTGGCATGGCTAATTTATGCAGACTGACTGCATTTACCACTGTTTGTAAAGTGATCAGTTTGGCAAACTGTTTTAGATTAACAAGGCAGGAAAACAAACACACATTTATATATATATATATATTAGGGCTGGGAATCGATAAAAAAAAATTAACTAATTAATTGCACATTTTCTGTAATTAATTGCAATTAATTGTGTTTTCCCCCAAGCTTGTTATCATCAATATTTACATGTAGAATCACCTAATTAAATTAAACAACACAAAGTTTTTAATGACATAACATTTTAATGACATTTGAACTGTAAACAGACTCTCCACAGAACCACAGAGTAGCTGTTCCCATCAAATAAAATGTGTGCAGCAACATTATAAACAAAGTGAAAGTTGAATATTAAAACCATCAAGGTCATCAAAAAGTCTAGATCAGTTTAGAACTTAAGCCAATTGGCCAAAATAAATAATTTCTTTATGCACCAACAAAATATAAAAAAAAAAAATGTTTAAGTGCCAGTTGAATTTCAAAAAGGAACATAAGTCTTTGCAATATGAATAACAAAAGGAGAATGTTTATTTTTTTTTCACCCAAAGATTTTGCCTACTCTTTTACATTAAGCCAGCAACTGAGACAGACCAGTCGGTTTACATTATCAGGGGACAAAGCAGCTCTCTTTTTCTGGACAATGTGGCCTGAGAGTGAGAACAACCTCTCACAAGGCACTGTGGTTGCAGGTGTTGACAGGTACTTGCGTGCAATGCCAGCCAGCAGGACATGTGCTCTTCATCTATGAAGTGCGCTGTGACACCCAAGTAGTTGTCATTGCTCACCGATGTCCAGTGATCTGCTGTGAGAGCGACATATTTTGCTTTCTCTAATATGTCCATCCTTCGCGCCCTCTCGCTGTCATACAAACTGTGTATTCTCGACATAATCGTTCTTCTCGAGGGTAGATTGTAAGACGTGTCTCCCGATGCAATTTGCATGATTTCTCTCAGTCCCCCGTCTTCCACAGTGCTAACTGGGCGGC
The DNA here is from genome assembly GCF_946808225.1 of Silurus aristotelis. NCBI lineage: Eukaryota > Metazoa > Chordata > Actinopteri > Siluriformes > Siluridae > Silurus > Silurus aristotelis. The sequence goes on from NC_139587.1 coordinate 17,010,802, forward strand.
AGTTTCTAGCTATCCATTTAGCTAAAGCATCGGTTAATTTATCAGTTACAGGTTTGGTCAATGGCCTGCCACGATTACTGTAGCACT
>NC_139587.1:17678388-17835888 GCF_946808225.1 Silurus aristotelis
ACATCTGTCCAAATAGTGTAAATAATGTGAATGTATAACAATTAAAAAGGAGTTTTAGTTGTTAACAAAATTAGCCCAAATTACTATTGTATTCAGTGTTATTGAATTATTAGCTGATGCTTAGTAGCAACACAGCCATTAAGGTTCTAACCTATCTGTGATAGCCATCTTCTAAATTATGTTAGTCTGAGTGGAATTGGATTATGATATGCAACCCAGGGCACTGAATGCACTTTGTAGCACAGCACCAGTCAGGATAGACTTCACAGATCTTCAGATAGAGCGCTAAAGCAGAAGTTTGCATTGACATTATAACCAGATGAGGTTCTAAACTGAATTATTGGATTACAGGTGATATCATGGCAGCCATTTTATTACATTCTATTTTCTATTTGTATGTTCACAAAGGTTTTGTTGCATCAGACCAGGCCTACACAGGAAAGTCTCTCAGACTCCATGCAGGGGGCATTAGCTCTCTGTTTATTCTATGGGTTGGGACTTAAATAACACCTTCCCACCACTAAAGGGCCCATAATACCCATAAAGGACTGAGGCTGATGTTGGGCAATTTACAGCCAAAACATTGTTTACTGGGCAGTGACAACATTTAATGAGTAGGTCCTGTATAAGTGCCATGGGAATACAAACTCCATTTGTACTGTCATTTCCCAATTTCCTAACATTGCTAAAAAAAAAAAAAAACACTGCAACAAGGTTTGCCACTCTGGTATTTGTTGCCAAATTGGGAAGGTGAACCTCAAAAAAGGTTTTCCACTCAACTTTCTAATTTAGATGCATAGTAGTTTCTGTCCATTTCTAGATTTGATAGAATTACTGATTTGCTTTATAAAAGCCTTTTCTTTACATATGCTGAGGTTGTGTGATGTAATTGATTCTATTAAGCATATGGGAAGGGACACTGTGGTATGAAATAATCCTTTTGAGGTCAGGGGTGTGAGATCATTAAATCAAGCAACTAGAATTAAGAGACGTAAATCAGGTCCTAAAATATTGTCATACTGTTTTTAAAATATTGGTACATTCAAAACTGCTCAAACAACAATGTGATACATTAATGATTAAAGTAAAAACCAGATCAGACAGCACTCTTCATGTTCTTTGGTTGGGTGAGCTTCAAGGATGAGCAACTTGCCTACCGGAGTGGAACTGGTTTCATGAAGGGAAAGTGTATATTAAGGTAGGTGTCCTCTGCACACAAGCAGTGTTCAAAATCTGACAAATGTTTAGCAAGCTGTAGGTTGACCGTTTACTTATAGCAAGGCAACTTATTGCTGACTGTGTCTCTCTCTAGCAGAACTAAACAGCCCACCTGGACAACATGCACTGGCACAGGATTGCACAGAATTTTTTCACTAGAAGAACGCTATTTGTCTAGAGGTCAGTAGCAGATGTTTAAGCCATCAGTGGACAGTATGTAAAGCAGCTATTGAACTGTGTCAACACACTGTTTATGTGATCTCTCACAAACGTATTATTTTCAAATAGACTAAATCTTCACCCACAACATATATCCAAAAAGCACATCATGGGATATTAGCTATGTATGTTTCTGATGGTTTGGACATGTGCAGAGGAGTGACATGGAGTATAAAGGTAGAGGAATGCTGAAGATGAAGCCGCCAAGCAGGAGGAAAAAAGGAAGGCCAAGAAGGAGGTTTATGGATATGGTGACCGAAGACGTTCAAGTAGTTGGTTTCAAAAAGGCAGATGTCGAGGAAAGGGTGGTGTGGAGACAGATGATCCGCAGTGGTGACCCCTAATAGGGGGCATCTGAAAGAAGAAAAAGAAAATAACACCAATGTTGCTTGTCATTTGGAACCAGGTCTGACCTGCTGAGAACTTGTCAAGTACACCCAGGAAAAGATGGCACTGTGACATTCTTATGTCAATTGCAGCTTGGTGTCAGAGCAGGTCATTCCACATCTCCAGGGTCCCCGGTTTAATACTAAACTCATTTTACTGCATGGAGTTTTTTTATGTTCCCCCCATAAATCTGTGGGGGCTTTCCTCTGGGTTCTCTGTAGTTTCTTAAATTGGATACACTACATTTCCCCAAGGTGTGAATCGGTGTGTAAATGTGCCCTGCAGCATTATGGCATCCCTAAACAGAGTGTGTCTCCATTGTTTCCGTGATTGGCGCTACATCCACAATAGTTCTGATAATCTATAGCACTACTCAGGATTAATAAGTGAATCCTGAATAAAAGTCATATGTATGTGCACACAGAAAAATGTTTCCCGATGATCCTATTGCCCTAGGTGTTTTCCAGCCAAGGTTATATTGGCAACAAGCATTTAGTGCTGTTATCTGCTGAGATCAAACCTCAAGACATTGAAGTGTGTACTTGATCGGATGTACCTATCGAAATTTGTACATATGGTGATTTTTTTTTTTTACTTGTTTCATCTATTTACTATTTACATGGTATTTTTCAATGCAAAAAAATATTTGGTCTAGTGGTTAGGACACGATGCTCTCACCGCTGCGGCCCTGGTTCGATTCCCGGTCAGGGAACCAACCCCAGCTATTAGGTTTGCACAAGCCAGTGCACTTTTAGTGCCGGTCCCAAGCCCAGATAAATGGGGAGGGTTGTTAGGAAGGGCATCCAGTGTAAAAACATGTGCCTAATCGAACATGCGGATGATCCGTTGTGGCGACCCCTAATGGGAGAAGCCGAAAGAAAGTTTATTGTTTTGTGATATATATACATTTGATTAAACTTGAGTGTAATATGTATAGTCTTACATTTTTATTACTATAATAACTTGAAAGACAATTGCACTTTTTTTTTTGGTCTGTACAATATTACTCAATAAAACCATGTTCTTCAGCTGTACACATTAGAAGCTGTTATGTGCCAGGGCCCACGCAAATTTTCAGAGTGATGAAACCACTTGCATTCAGCCCCATGTTCTCGTTAATTTCCCAGAGAGATCAGAAAGCCTTATGAAGGCACATTTGCAGCGACGCATTACAGAGTAGAATGCATTCACCAGGCTTCCACTGACAGCTCTCATTCAATACTCAAATTATTCACCACTAGCTAAAGGCTTAAATGTTATTAGAATTGGATAATTTAAATAAAATAAAATTTTGAAGAATAGAAGCTGGATTGGACAAAAAATCTGGAGTAATCCATAGTCTTTAGATGGGTGCTTCAGAACAATACTCAAGTTCACAATAAACATGACTTGGTAGCAGCTGGCAGATATAGAAGTACAGTAAGCCATAAACTTATCTCCCAGTGTGAAAAGCTCTTTGTGGCGCTTTAGTTGCCAGTGATGGAAAAGGGATGATTCATGCCAAGCACATCAGCAAAGATGATTGGAGCTTACGGAATGAATTTGGAGTGGTGTAATAATCAGTGTGCCATTCAAGGCTTCATGTGGTGAAGCAGAAAATCCATCCATTGAGATGTTTGCCTATTTGTGAAGTCAGAATAGGGAACATTTTCCCCCCACTGCTGCTATTTTACAAGGTTCATTTGTGCTAAAGTCACTGTGCTGCACAGTACATTGAAGACATTTTTTTGTTGCCATCTGGAGTAGCAATTGCTAGCAAGCACCTGCTGTAAAACATGTCCAGTTAGATAGGAACCCTACTGTAAAAGAATCTTAAAAAGGCTATCTTGAAACAAAAGGCTTCTTCTATTTGTTTTTAAGTGTTGGATGTTTCTGGTGAAATACACACTATTTGACCCACTTGCCTGAAATCAATTTACTGAAATTTGGTTGTCAGATTGCTCCAATTGCTCTTTTACCTTTGTCAGGATGAAAAGTGAAATCTTAACTTTAGATAATAAGTGTTAAAAAATCTAAGGTACTATCAGATTGCTGGTCTCTCTAGTGAACCTAGAGAATGAGTGAAAACCTTGTGTGGGTGGAAAGAAAGTGCTGGAAGTGCAGAGCCAAGAAAGAGATTTTTGAGAGTTTTATACGAAACCCAAAGGGCATTCTGAGTAATGTACCACACTGTAATTCCTGTGGAGGTTATTTATTGATATGACTGCAAAATGTAGGTTTCTTTAGTGCCACTACCAACTAAAATATGCATAAATATTGCCTAGTTAAACATGAGCTAAGCTACCCTTAGAGATATTTCTAAATTGAACAAGCTGTCTTTTTAGTCATCTGCTATGACCTGGTATTTTAAAAGACAGTATAATAAATAATTAATAACAAACAGTAATGGTTTACAGGCAAGGCTCAGCTTCTTAGATTGGCAAGTGTATTTTTTTCTAAACTTTACAAACAGTTCTTTAGCATACTGTGTTTTGTAATTAGCAAAGGGCATTCTCATTCCCCAAAACTGCTACATTTACACTTCTCAATTTATACAATCAGATTTTGAGAAACATTTCAGCCACTTGTCTGTAACGCATTTAATTCTTTTAGTAACTACTGATTGCTTTTAAACTTATAGTGAAACACAATGTAGTTTCATAGTAAAAGTAAGGAATGTCAGTTAACCAGCCTTTTTCTAACAACACAATATTCATTTTATCCATAGATAATAGGACTGTAAATAGCGCTGAATTGGGAAATGGAGCATGTCCAACAATTCATGTATCTCTAGATAAATAAACACACACACACACACACACACACACACACACACACACACACACACACACACACACACACACACACACACACACACACACACACACACACACACACACACACTAAACTGCATGCTTATGTACAAGTATTGCTTTCTCTCTCTTTCTAAGTGAAGTGCCAGTGGAGTTCCATTACAATACAATCAAATCTACTACCAAATGTTGCCAATGTTCTCTGATTACTGCTGAGCCTGTTCCATTCTCTCATTGATTACCATCCTGGCATCCATATTCAAGCCTAGACAGTCTACAAAGTTTAAGTTTTTTTTTTATATCATTCTGATCGTCTGACAATACACAGGCACATCTCAATAAAGTAAAATATCATTAAAAAGTATTTCAATACAAAAAGTGAAACTTGTTTATTATATAGATTAATCACACACAGACTGATATTTTTCTTTAAATATCTGTGTTTATTTCTTTAAATTGCGATGATTTTGGCCTTCTGGAAAGTATGTTTATATAAATTCACTGTATATGTACTCAATACTTGGTAGGGGCTCCTTTTCCTTTAATTACTGTCTCAATTTGGCGTGGCATGGAGGTGATCAGTTTGTGGCACTGCTGAGGTGGTATGGAAGGCCAGGTTTCCTTGACAGTGGCCTTCAGCTCATTTGTATTTTGGTCTCTTGTTTCTCATTTTCCTCTTGACAATAACCCATACATTCTCTGTAGGGTTTCAGGTCGGGTGGGTTTGCTGGCCAGTCAAGCACACCAACACCATGGTCATTTATGCTTTTGGCAGTGTGGGCAGGTGCCAAATCCTGCTGGAAAATGAAATCAGCATCTCCATAAAGCTGGTCAGCAGAGGGAAGCATGAAGTGCTCTAAAACTTCCTGGTAGACGGCTAACCACCACTGACTGTGCAAACTTCACACAGGACCTCAAGCAACTTGGATTATGTGCCTCTCCTCTCTTCTTCCAGACTCTGGAACCTTGATTTCCAAATGAAATTTTTTTTTCCTTTCCTCTAAAAAAAAGACGACTTTGGCCCACTGAGCAACAGTCCAGTCCTTTTTGTCCTTTGTCTGGGTAAGACACCTCTGATGTTGTCTCTGGTTCAGAAGTGGCTTGACACAAGGAATTGGTCAGTTGTAGCCCATGGGTACGTCTGTGCATGGTGGCTCTTAAAACATCTTTCTCCTGGTGGCTCCATCCTTAGCATTCTCCTACCGATATACGCCATGTCCCTCCTCTGTACATGTCCAAACGATCTCAATCGAGCCTTCCTCATATTGTCTCCAAAATGTCCTACATGTGCTTTCCCTCTAATAAACTCGTTTCTAATCCTGTCTATCCTCGTCACTCCCAACGAAAACCTTAACACCTCCTGTCTTTTACTCAATGCCACTGTCACTGTCTAAACCATACAACATAGCAGGCCTCACCACAGTCTTATAAACTTTCCCTTTCACTCTTGCAGATACTCTTCTATCACAAATCACTCCTGCCACTCTTCTCCACCCACCCCACCCTGCCTGCACTCTTTTCTACACTTCTCTAACACACTCTCTATTACTTTGCACTGTTGACCCCAGGTACCTGAACTACTCCCACTTCTCCACCTCTTTTCCCTGCAACCGCAGCACTCCACTGCCCTTCCTCTCATTTATACACATGTACTCTGTCTTACTCCTACTAACTTTCATTCACACTTCATTCCTCACATCCACCTCTCCAGTCTCTTCTTAAACCTGCTCCCTACTCGCACCACAAATAACAATATCATCCGCAAACATCATAGTCCACGGAGACTCCTGTCTGACCTCGTCTGTCAACCTGTCCATCACCACTGCAAACAGGAAAGGGCTCAGAGCCGATCCTTGATGCAATCCAACCTCCACCTTGAACCAGTCTGTCGTTCCTACTGCACACTTCACTGCTGTCATTCTGTCCTCATACATGTCCTACAACACCCTCACATACTTCTTTGACACACATGACTTCCTCTCTTTACCTTCACTAAACTCTTACTGTACTCTTCCTTCAGAATCACCCCTACACCATTTCTCTTTCCATCCACACCATGGTAGAATAGTTTAAACCCCTCTTCAATGTTTCTGGCCTTAGTCCCTTTCCATTTGGTCTTCTGAACACACAACATATCTACCTATCTCCTCTCCATCATATCAGCTTCCTCTCTCTCTTTACCAGTCATAGTACCAACATTTAAACTGCCCACTCTAACCTCCACTCTCCTACACTTCTATTTTTTCTGCTGTCTCTGTAGATGTCTTCCTCCTCTCCATCTCCTCCTTTGGCCAGCAGTAGCCTAATTTCCACCGGTACCCTGTTGGCTAACAATACCTGTGGCCGTCGTTGGTTACCCGGGCCTCGACTGATCCTTTATGAAATTCTGATTCCTGATCCGCATATTTGATTTGGCACATGTTTTATGCTAGATTCCCTTCCTAACGCAACCCTCCCCATTTATCCAGGCTCGGGACCGGCACTAAGAGTGCACTGGCTTGTGCAACTCTAATGGGTTATGTATAAAAAAGTATTAATGCCTTTATTTCTGGGAGTGTGCAAAATATCACACCTTTTACACCACAACAAGTGGTATATCAACAAAATCCTACACACTGGGGAATTCACAACCATAACTAAGTAAATAAATTGTGCACTGGAAGCATGCTGTAGGCTAACCCAGGACATTGTGGTATTGTTCTGTCTGTTCGGGATGTCAAGAGGACATACCTCATGGTCATTAGTGACAGGCTCGAGCCTGAAAGGCTACAGGAAGCTTAAATGTCCCTCTGCCATTCTGTTTTGGCTCCTGTAAGAGAAACTCACTGGCTCTATTTGAGTTCAGGCCATGAACTAATCTAACCAATTTCAGACACCACTGACAGGTGAGGTAAGGCCAATACCAATCTTCTGCTCTAGTTAATAGACTCTGTGTGTGTGTGTGTGTGTGTGTGTGTGTGTGTGTGTGTGTGTGTGTGTGTGTGTGTGTGTGTGTGTGTGTGTGAGTGAGTATGTGTGTGCGAGTGTTTGGTGCTGTGATTTGTACATTGTATTTTGCTGAGGGACACTTGCTGAGGGAGTTGCTCCACACATTAATTCCACATCCCTCTCCATCTGACAGGAAAGCAATAACTTTAAGGGTATTCTTGATGTCCATGTGTAAAATTTGCATTGTAATTGAATTCTTATTAGCTCTAAACAAACCTAGTTTGGGGAACCCCAGAAACTGTATTCATTTTCTATACCTGTGCGCAAATTGCTGCACTTGTGTGTGCATGTGCATCACTTGTTTTTCCCTTTTGGATTGTTGCTCAAGGGAATCCTTCTGCCACAATCACTGTGCATGGCTGACAGCTCAAAAGCGAGAGAGACAGGACTCCCTCAACCATGCCACAACCAGCTGCTCTCCGCTGCTCTGCAGGTTTAGCTCAAAGCTGTTCAGCTTGCTGGTCTGGCTTGCGCATTTCTCACAGTTCACCTGTCACACTCAGACAAGTGAGAGACCCGGGGACAACTTTTAGTCCTGGCTGCATTTTCACTCTTGGCTCTGGAGAGCACAAATATACTGTCTAGAACAGCTGAATCAGCCTGTGTTGTAAAAGGTTGTGCTAGAGTTCTGTAAGAAGGATATTGATTAAAGAATAGACTGTCTTGCAGTAACAGAGATTCATTATCTGAAATCCATGTCTACAATTCTTATAAATACTGTATAGTTTGAACCCAGGGCTCATAGAATAGTATTAGTATTCTGACTTCTATGAAACTATAAAAGTTTGACCACTGGCACTAGTGTATACATAATTGTCTTGCAATATATGGATTCTGTGTTTTTTTGTATTACAAAATGGATTATGGTTGGAACAGGGTTGGCAACAAAACTTTACCAATTATGTTTTATCTTCAGATTAAAAAGGAAGAAATCTTTGTTGGGTGATATATATGAAGAGATTTTGCCAAAAATGCAATGAAAAACGTCAAACATCATACCACAGAGGCAAAAATGCTGCATAGACTGGGCAATTTTTTTATTGCAGTTAATGTTAGATGGTTGCTTGTAAAAATTAAACAGAATCTATGTCAATAGAAATGTAACATTTATTAGAAAGACGAATAATATAATATAAAATAAACATAGATTGTATTACTTTGAACAGTTTAAAACCCAATCCTTGTGCTTTTCTTTCACACCTTATGCCTCAGCAGAAAGAGAGCATGACATTTTTATTGAATAGTGTATATGTATACACAGCAATGAAGAGAATTAAGACATTTTTTGGGGAAAAATAATCAAGGTTGATTTTAATTCCAGCACAATACACCACAACACAATCTAAAAACAAAAAGAAAAGACTAACATGGTGCTAATAAGACAATTAGATAAAAATGCTAACTGGGCTGTTTGTTATATTTAAAATTTTAACAATTAAAGGTTAATTTGCTTTCCTGTTGTTCATCCCATGAAATGTCACCTACATTTGACAATGGTCCAGATCCTACTAAACACATTTCCTTGGCTGAGACAGAGACAGTAGGCAGAGAGAATGCTGTTCTTCTTTACCCAGAGAATTGATCCAAAGCCATCTGGACTGGCAGGCCTCTCTGATACGGCTCCATATGGTTCCTCATGCCATAGCACAGCACGTGCTTAAAATAGTACTTCCAGCGGACCTTTTTCAATGTTCTTGGCTAAGACTGGTACAGATGACATACATTTGATGATAAGGATAATGTCTATAAAGTCAAAGAAACTTGTGAACAAAGACATAAGGTAATGCATTGTAAATTAAATGAGTTTGTCCAAGAACAAAAACTCACTGGACTCACTGGACTCTACACCAGAAAAAAGACAATAACTGATGTAAAGATCAGAGAGCTAGCTGCTACTAATAATAATTAATGCAAATGGTACTGTGTGGAGTTTCTTTTCATTCTTGACGAAAATTCACCTTGAACAGTAAAACAGTGAGATATAGTACAAGGTTTAGTGTGTCTGAAAAATTAATTTTAGTGCCCACCCACTTGAAACGATCTGTAATAAGCTTCTGTCTCAGAGTCTCTGGCACCCACACACGTATTAACATCCACTGTTATTTCTCCTAAGAACAAAGCTGTTGTGTTCCAAAAATATGCCACGGTTGTACTGTTTGAAAACTAGTTTGCTGCCATCCATGTTTCCTAGCAACTGTTCTGAAGTATTTTTTTTCCGTTTTGTTGATGTCTCATTTACTTTCACAACACTTGCATTTTAAAACATCATTCAGGCTCTAATGGAAGTGGGAACACTTGTCTTGTCCTTCCTTATGCTCGGGTGCAGCTGTTCACTCTGGTTAAGCTGAGAAAATGATATTGAGAATTTGATGCTTTTAGAAAAGCAATGCCCTCCTTTTTCCTGTTCGTCCTCTTATTACTGTAACTCTGCTACCTTTGTGAAGCTTAGCTGCTTAAATGAGAAAATCCCTTCTTTATACCGTTACCAAGGAAACTGTTTAGAGCCTGTTTTTGGCAGTCATTTTTTCCCTGCACATAAGAAGATAAAGACGGAAAATTCAATTGAAATGCAAAACATTAGGCCAACACAACCCTTCCCACATACTCACATTGAAACTGGACAGTTGAAAGAAAAAAATGACCTCCAGTTTTGGTGTGTCTGTGCTCAGATTCTTTTTCTTGAGTTAACATGAGTGGAATCCAATGTGACCTTCTGTTGTTGTGTCTCATTCATGTCATGGTTAGATGTTTTGTGCATGTTGAGATGCTTTTCGACTCACCATGATGGTAAAGAATGATTCTATGATTAAATATTTAAGTTTAAACCAGGGCCATTTTCCCCTGGCCTCTCTTACCAACAAGTGAGTGTAGTTCCCACAGAACTTCACCAAATTAATATTTTTTTTGTTTTCCACACAATTCTGTTTAACATCCACAGGAGGTTGTGTGTAAAAAAAATTATTATTTAATTATTATTATTTCAGAAATTTCCAACCAACCCAAGTGGCACCAACAACAATGCCACAGTAAAATTAAAGAGATCACACATTTGGTTTATTCTGATATTTGATGTGAACATTACCTGAAGTTCTTAACCTGTATGTTTTATGATTTTATGCATTGTGTTGCTACATCATTATTTGATTATATAGATGCTGTGCAGGTGTTCTTATCAGAGTAAACATTTAGAAAGTGTGGATAATGAATCACTGTAAGACCAGTGCCAGAGCTGATTCATGAATGTACATAACTTATACACATTATAAAGTCCAGCAGTCACTGCATAATTATAATTTTAATAATGAATTATAAAATTTAGAATAAATTATTGTAGTGCTTTCATCTGTGTATCATTTGATAAGTAACCTAGTTGCATAATAAGAAAAAAACAGCTTTAATGAGCATGCACAATTTATGGGCTTGTCTATGACATTATTCAAGTAAAGGGAACTGGGTCAGCAAAATGAGAAAAGAAAAACACTTCAAGTAATGGCAAATACAGGATACATGTGATGTAATCTCAAGGCTGGAAATTTGATACAGCAGACAATAATTTCTAATGTGTGAGGATATACCTATATTTTCAGCATAATTAATATTCTGTTATATATTCTGCTATAAATAATTCTGTTGATTTGATTAGTTTTCATCAATAGAGCATTAATATGCAATTTTCAAGCTGGAAATATCCAGCAATCCACATTGTTTACTCTTTTTGAAATTTATTATTATTTTTTTTAAATATTGTATTAACGTGTTAAACTGGATTTACAGAGCAACAATACTTTCAGTTCATGTCTAACGTAAGTGTTAGTAAAATTGTCACACTGTGCAATGTGTTATTGTGCATTCACATCCAAGTACGTTTTATGTGTTTCTGCTCATGTTTCTAAGCCATATGCTTTTGTGCGTGTGTGCGTGTGTGTAACACAATCTCTGTTTGAAGTAAATATGCTCAGTGGTGTGGACTGGGAAGGGAAAAAGGGCACAAGAATGCCACAATCTCCCACAGTTTGATCCTGCCCCTCCTGACATGCCTAACATCTGCTCCTGGATACCACATGTCCAAATGTCCTCTCAACCTATCAGCTATTGCAGGACTCGCTGAATGACCTGTATTGACACTAAATGTTATTTGAAATGGGCATTTAGGCTCACAAATGTATAATATATGTATAATATATCTGTAAAGGTCTCCAGTCATTTAGATTTAGTAGTAGTAATTTATAATCTTGAAATGGTTTTACTGCAGGGTTGATCTCAAATCATGTTTTAGACAGATCTGACAGTGCTATGCAATTTATGCTGACTTAATAAATACAATCTGGCCAGTATAGATTTAAAGCATTCCTTGAGTATTAGAAAGTATTTTACTAGTAAGCACCAGTCATTTCAATCCTATAATTTAATTAGATATTCTACACATGCAATCTTGTCCTAGTTATACATACTAATTAAGTTGGATAATCCTCTGGTAAACCCTCTGCTCTATACTGTCATATTAAAAAGCTGTTTTACCACTCATATACAGTATCGGGCTTCTTCAGATTATTAGACCACAGTGGAATAATGTAATTCAGGGATTTTAAATGACAATCACACCAATTTATTCTTGTGCTGTTATTCTAACTAACAAAGAAGATTAGGTAATGAGATATGGGGATTGTAGTCAAGCAGTGAAAGCCATGGTCATTAAGTTTGCCATGAGAAAATGATGCAGAGCTGATGCAGGTAAGCTGGAAGCATTTACACCTGCTTTTGGCTTTTGTGAGGCAGCGCTGCCAAGGCTTGAGGAAAAGCGCACAGGCAGATGGAGGGGGCGGGTCTGAATGATGGCACGAATATGAAAGCAGTCTTGAGCACTTCAGGGCATTGAGCTGGAATACACTCGAGCTCACATTTACACTTTCGGTCCATATGAGACTGCCATGCACACCTGATTATAATGCAGGGATGGGCAAAAATACTTTCCAACTTTTGCATAATTAGTATTGCACATAATACCAAATATGGCATATATAAATGTCAAAATATACACAACAAAATACTGTATTAAACCACAAGAAAACATAATTTTTTTTTGTATATTGATACAGTTAACACTGTGTTAAATATCAGGGTACATATGTATCTAAACCTAAAAAAAAATCAATAAAAAAAAAACACTGGTAAAGTGTCTTTCATAACATTTTATGTAAATATTTCACCTGCATTCCTGTTAATATAACTGCATTATCTTGTATTTATAAAATATTTACATAATTGTTAGCATTTCTATTCCACTTACCTTAGATTGATGTATTGTATTGCACATACAAATTCACTTTAAATCACATGTACTTTATATTTTTCCTGCCATCTGTGTTTTATATTCCTTATATTATATATTTTATGTTTTATTTTTTCTACCTTTTGCAAGTAAATTCTGTTTTATGTAAATTATATTTTTATGTCATGGACAATCATAAAAACATTTCACTGCATGCTATACTGTTTATGAGTTTGTGTGTGTGGTTTTGTATGTGTTTGTGTGTGTTTTTGAGACCAAAAAGGTTTGAATTAATCTTCAGCACTCAGAAAAGATCATTCAAGTGTGAGGTAGTGTACATACTAAATGTGCAGTGTGGACAGTGGTGTGCAAAAATATAGCTGTGCAACTGATCATATTAAACAATTTATTTCAAATCAAGTCAAGTTTATTTCTATAGTGCTTTTCACAACAGACAAAGCAGCTTTACAGAATTTTTAAAGTTAAGGTGAACGGTGTGCATTTATCCCTGATGAGCAGCCGTGGCGACTGTGGCAAGAAAAAACTCCCTTAGATGTAATGAGGAAGAAACCTTGAGGGGAACCAGACTCAAAAGGGGAACCCATCCTCATTTGGGTGACATCAAGAGTTTGATCATAAATCTTTTAACAATATTTTAAACAATTTCTGTATTAATATGTGAATGTATTGAACATTGGACACTTTTGGGTGTCTTTCTGTCTGCACACTGTGGTCCTCATCAGGGACAAACGCACACCATTCACCTTCACTGTTGTTTTCTGTAAAGCTGCTTTGAGACAATGTCTGTTGTGAAAAGCGCTATACAAATAAACTTGACTTGACTTGACATAAGTCTCATGTTCAACATCAAAAATGTCCTGATGATCCTAGAGGAAATGTTCTGTAAGTACTCTCAGTCTTTTCATAATATTTCATATTATTTTGTAATATAGACTGACAGACTCACTTGGAATGTACAATAAATTATTATTATTAACAAAATGAATTAATTCACTTTTACAAAGTCCTTAATGTGAACAGTGTCATTATCAGAGATGCATTTTGTAGTAACACATTTCGGAAAGCTAAAATGCATGTTATTTTACATTCAGTTTTAAAAGAAACATTCCTAAAACATTTCATTTGTGTCCTTCAGAAAGCATACTGCACTGTTTGACAGACTTTCTAATTATATTGTCCTTTTTTTCCAAAATATTTGACTGTATGTGAACTCGCCTTTATACATTTTCCCCAATGAGCTAGTGATCTATAATGTATCATAAATAATAAATGGTCATAATGTAAAATAATTTGTACACAAAACATCCAGTAACAGCTGCCAGGCATTTTGTAACATGTTGGATAAAAATGAGTCAGCCAACATGCTGCAACCTTTCCATTTCCTCCCTGATGAGTGCAGGGTGTTTACTGATATGAAGACGCTTCCGTTTATAAGTCTTTAGTACGGCTGAAAATGTATAGGAGAGGAGCAGCAAAGATGCAGTCATACACAAATCAAATAAAAAGGTTTTTATTGCCATCATAAAGCACACATTCTAGTAGCAATTTAATATATGTATAAGAAATACTGCCTATTTCCTTTACCAGCAGCACAAAACATGGCTTTTCTCTTCTCTGCTGTGAATTCTAGGATCTGTCAGGCTCAATTTTCATTTAAACCTTCCATTAGCCTACACAATGGCTGTTCAATAGAAATTAAAACACTCAGATGAAAAAGTTGGGACCACTTAAAGTACAGACAGTAAGCTATTGATCTAATGTTATCTGTTACCTCCAACTTCACAGAAACAATTAAAGAGAGAAAAAGCAATATATGTACATGTCAGAAGACTACAGCAAACATGTTTGCAAGCAGTCTATAGCTCTGCCAGTGCTGTGAAAGGGTTATGTGTGTAGCACTTGATAGATCCAATAAGATGTGTAACAGCATTCCACAAGATTTTATGAAGCTTTGCTAGAAATTATCAGTTATCTACTTTTTTTTTTTTCAGATGCAAGATTTAGAATGAACCTTTGAATTTTGAATCAATGAATTTCTGAATCTTTGGCAGGAAGTGTTTTGTGTTGTCTCCTGAGAAGAACGTTGAATTGTCCCTTGGATATTACAATTTCACACTGATATTGAAGCATCTTACTCACACTCTGTAATCTCTTCGGAAACCCTCATTAGAAGACTTCATACAAAAAGAAGCACCATGAGAAATTCCAACCATGACAAATAAGAGAAGTGTTCTAATAAATGAAGTTGCTTCATACCTTAAAAGCACCCTGGCCTTAAGAGTACATTAGTGGGCGTGTTACAGAAAAAAATAAATGTAATGAGAAACACTAATAGCTCGACATACAACATTAACCTCCTCACTACCCAAAGATGCTACTAGAACTCTCTTAATCATACCAGACTAATGGCCTCACATCAGCACTCTGGGAACCTAAAACGTGCATTTAGCTGTGAAGGGAGTGCACCCGGAGATACACCTGAGATACTCATGGAAGCCCGACAGCACCGCAGAGAGCATGTACAAGATGAATTACTGTCAAACAGATGTGCGCTGAATTAGCAGTGCTAAGGATGCGGGCAATTTTATTTCAGGCTACATGAGTATACTGAAGGAATAGCAATGAGAAGACATTTCCTGGTGCTTTTAGGAGACAGGGCAACAAATAAAGGAGTGCTTGAGCTGTGTTTATGTGTGCACACACTCATGCACTATAGAAGTATGACAAAGAGCATTATCGGGGCATTATCATATTAATAATGAACGAGAGAGATAGAGAGAAAGAGAGAGGCGGGCAAGCTATAGGATTTAAAAGATAAAGTAACAATGAGGAGAAGGCGACTGGCAGCAAAGAAAAAAGTCAATTTCCTGTCAACGCTTGGCCAGGAGAAGGATCTCCTCAGAGCAAAAGCTGATGTCACATTGGTGGATTACACGCCTAAGAGCCTGTCAGTCCAAACTTGACACTTTCTCAGCTGCAAAACACTAGCGCAGAAGACATTAGCGAGAACAGGACAACTTGCCACACCACCACTCAGCCTAAAATTACAGGGCTCATGTGGATTGGCATTTCTCATCAAGACCCTTTGCGTCAGTTTTCCATTGAAAAACAAATCTCAATTCTCTTTGAGCCATATAATATACATCAAAACCTATGATCATCGATCAAAGAGCGAGAAAAGCTTTTTCTTTGACAATATGATTCATTTTGTGTGACACAAATGAAAGCGATTTTGATACATCTTACTGGAACAGGGTCACATGAAGCAAACCAAACAATGTTCTTTAAGATGATGGTGCTGATTAAAGAGACGCAAACCTTGTTTACTTTCATTTTGCTATCCAAGAGACTTTCAGTTATCTGTGTCTCTTTGGCAAATGCATACAATAAATATGGAAATGAGATGGATCTAGAACAGATTTGTTTAGTATCATTTACCTCTCACCTGGATTTTGCTTTATGTCTCCTGATGTGAACTGCCAAATCAGAGTGAACGGTGGCCATCGTGTTTTCCCACTGGAAGATGGCTGTGTACATAGATATAGTCTGAAGGATGTTGAATTAAAATGGGAAAAGCTCAAGTGCCACCAGCTCACAGTGTCTGGTGATTTCAGTCCAATTTTCGAACCTCTCATTCGCTGTCACTTCGACTTACCATTACGCTGGCTGAGTAAACAAGCCAACCAAATGTCAGTCTCTATAGGAGAGGCTGTGTATTTATGCAGCACATGCCATGCCTCCAGATTTATAAGTCACTTCATTACATTACTAGAAGAACAGAGCAGACATTCACTTCTAACATAGTATGGTCTAATTTTTGCAAAAATGAGAAAAACGCTATTGCGCAACTTAAACGATTGCGATTTAAATGTATCTGTTACATAACATTTTGACAACTATTAATAGGCAAAAATGCTTTTATGTAAAATTCTGATGTCTGCTGAACCCATATATCTCTATATTTATTTTAAATGTTAAGCAT
This sequence comes from Silurus aristotelis, assembly GCF_946808225.1. Taxonomy (NCBI): domain Eukaryota; kingdom Metazoa; phylum Chordata; class Actinopteri; order Siluriformes; family Siluridae; genus Silurus; species Silurus aristotelis. The sequence continues at coordinate 17,695,265 of NC_139587.1, forward strand.
ATGCTGTAGCATGTTAAGGTTAAACATCTCATTTCATTTGGCAAACTTATACAAGTAGCTGCATAAAAACCATCTGGTGAGTGGTTGTTTTAAGCTAGCAGTACAAAAAATCAAGAGCAAAATGTCCCTGAGAGAGCTGTGCCTCTACGTTTATAAAGAACCACTTAGAATTCATCATAAAAAGAAACACACTGTTGCACAAGATTGCTGATGATTAAAAAAACCTGAATGAACATGCTGTTGTCTTGCATACCTGATTTTGGCTTTACACGTGTGTTTACTGGTGCTAATGTGCCTCAACTCATCACAAGGAGAATGTCACTGACTCTTACTGTTTCTGACCAGTGTGATTACATTCTGCTTCTTCCCCCTCGCTGAATCATGACCCAGATTTGATGTGACTCATTTGGATGATTTGCATGGAAATGATCTGTCATTTTGAATTTTTTTATTTCTTGGCCTTTGAAATGGCGAGTCTTTGTTAAAATCTCAGTGCCGTGAAAATAATTTGTAGAGATAAAACAAGAAAAATGACTTTGCCAGTATAAAACTCTATCTCATGTGTGTGTGTGTGTATGTGTATTTGTGTCAAGGAGGAAGGCAGGAAGATTAATGTCTTCTGTAATTATTGTCATATTCTCACCAATCAAAACATTTTAATATGTTCTGAACTAATAACTTTGGATTAATATGACATTATGTGAATTCTGGCTATTATTTATTTCTAATTTATATAACTAAATAGGTCCTTATTATATCTTGTAAAAAATTTGCAAAGTGATTATTGAAGGTGATTTCTTCTTACATGAGGGGAGATATAATGAGAATTTATTTCCAGACAAACCTTCTTGAAGCAATTTAGTTTGTGTTTTTTATAATTTAATTAACAATTTTGCCACAGATGAAGAAGATTGTAGAATAGCATGAAATATGGAAACTTAAATTGTATATAAAATACAATACTATTATTATTTGTACTGCATACATCACTAGTTTGGTACCAAAACCAAATAAGAGTTTATTGAATAAATTATTCAATAAAAATGTGAAAATATACGTTGTTCAAGAACCAATTACCAACCAATTACTATTACCAAGTAGTAAATACCAATACCTACTATTTTGATTTCTTTACTATTTGGATAGTTTGGGTTTGTAATGCAAAGATCAAGGAGATGATAGATCAGAATTTCAGGTTGCACGTCCCAATATATACACCTAAATGCATTTGTGGCTTATGTAAATTTTAATTGTCACATCACATTGTTTTATTGCTTCTGCATCTTGTGAATAATATATTGTGAGCTCTTACACTGTTGGACATGCATCTAAGTATAATGGCAAGCACACAGAATTCAATTAAGTTGAATGAAACCGAATGCACTGAAGTGATAATTGTACCACAGAGAACTTACGTCTCGGTGAAAAAGAAACTAGATCCAATTTGGTCATTTCAATTGGTAATTACATCTGAATGTTTATTCAGTTTAATTTGTTTGAAATTGCTTTAGCCTGAGTTAATCTAAATGTGATCAACATTCCTGATTCTGATTTTATATATATTTTATTTTATTTTTTTACATTTTTTTGGTCAGAGCCCCCAAAAACTTTTTGAAACAAATAATTCAATTACTGGAGGAGTTAACATCGGCTGTTCAGCTTGTCAGTAAACTGTGACACATTAATCTGGCAGCATTTCATTAAACATGTGCGACAGAGCAGCAGCCAGTAACAGCACTTTCCAATTCAATTAGTTTTAATTAGTAAGCAGGAGGTTATTGGTCATTTCAATGTCTCACTATGTCAGACTAGTCATTCTAGAGCAATAAAAAACATTATAGAGCATCTGAACTGAAATTTCATCTGTACTTTATATATACAGTAACGAAAAAAAAAAAAAAAAGTTTAACAAGGATACACATTCACTTGGCCATGAAATTTCTGCTACAAATCTTACATTCCTTGATTTGATCCTCAGATGAAAACAGCTGGCGTTGATGGGTAAAGTTTGAGTTGCTTTTTAAGCCAGCCGGGAGAACCTGTTACACTGGTGACCTCTTCGATGCTTGGCATCTTGGCATCCATCAAACACATACAAATAAACTCCAAAATTTTCTGCCACAAGCTACCACACTGTTGATTGGTGGCTCACTCCAGGCTAATGCTCAGCCCACGCTTAGCCTCCGCTGTGCCTACTCACTGCTATAATGAGGCAGAGTTTGTAGTAAAGTGGAAACACACTCTGTACTTTTGCCAAACCCCAGCAAAGTCACTGTAAAAATAGTCCACCTGAGAGCTAATCTTAATGTGCATGGAAAATACATTCTGTTTCTCATTCATTTACAAGGGTTTTTAGTAAAGTCAGGTACTTATGTAGGTTGACAAAGCCTGGAGTGCCATTAGTGTTCCAATTCATATGGGAAGTGTAAATATCTATCTATCTATCTATCTATCTATCTATCTATCTATCTATCTATCTATCTATCTATCTATCTATCTATCTATCTATCTATCTATCTATCTATCTATCTATCTATCTATCTATCTATCTATCTAATCATAAAGTGAACCCTGTTTGTATCCATCATTCTATTTTAGGTTGCTTTGACAAGTGTCACCTCTCATGAGTGCCAGCATGTTGTCTGGTTTTGTTATAGTGTTAATGTTGAAATGCCAAATGATTATCTGCAGCTATAAGTTGATTTTATTTGTTGGGAATGAGCAAATTAATGGTCTGTTTGAAAAGGGGGACACTGAGTCCTTAGATAAGAGCACATTCTTACTTCTTGAACTGAAATGATGAAACGACACATTGTGCCAGATAAATGAAGAACATGAAATATACATGACAGGGCATTAAATAAAGAAAAATGTACTATATGTTTCTTACATGGTGAGAAACGCAACACTTCAAATGGAAATAATTTACCAGTTTATTTCTGGTTTCTGTCTACTCTCATGTGTGTCTCTAAAAGGAGTAAAACAAGATGCAGTGTGCGGTATCCACATATGTGTTCTGTCACCTGCCCCTGTCTCTGACTGATGAACACGTCCTTCTGCCCATGATGACCTATCCCTCCCTTGCCATTTTTAGAACTCCATTTTTGGGATTGTACTTCAATCAGAGCTCTTCATCACAAGCATTGTCAGTGTCAGAGTGGCCTGACAAACCACCAGCACATCGAAACAAGGAGGCTCTTCTACACATCTGTGAACAGGATTTACAAACTACAGCAGGATGGACATAGCATAATGAAGTGGTTATTGTATGACTGGCAGAAAAAAAAACATGGGTGGGATAATTTGATGCTAATGGATTTAAGTGTGCAAGGTGTGCTGTTTGTTCGGGTTTGTGTCATTCCGCTGAAAACTCTCTGGCATTTCCAACTGACAGAATAATCTATAAACAAGATTTTAAATTGCATTTTGTATCAGCACAGAGGCACATCTCCTTTCTGCTTGGGTTTCTTTCTGTGTGTAGATTCACAAGATTCGTATAGGTTTGCATCAGTTTCTCTGGGTTCCTCTATTAAAAATACTGCTGAAGTTTGGACTGGCTATGCCATAAATTGCCACAAAAAAGGAATGAGTGAGAGTGTCTGTGTGTGTGTGTGTGTGTGTGTGTGTGTGTGTGTGTGTGTGTGTGTGTGTGTGTGTGTGTGTGTGCAAGCATGGTGCTAGCCAATAGACTGGAGTATTCCCACCTCATTCCTTTGGGATAGCTCAGAAGCTGAGGTGCTGAGCAGGCTGAAAATACTTACTAATATTCAATGTCATTAGTACAAAAGCATTAGGAAAATTATATTTTAAATGGAATGCCACTTCATACAAATTCTCTCAGGGCTTCTGTACATCTCTAAATACATACATGTGAGAAAGTATTCGTCTTTTTTTTCTATTGAATGATTTTATCACTGTCTCCTTAATTTCACTTAATAACTTATTTTACATAATAGTAAAAACAAACAACAAATTGTACCAAAAATTCAACCACATAGCTTTTAAAAATTGATCAACAGATGATGAGGTTTTGTGTGAGCAGTACACTTCTGGGCAAAAGCAAAATGGCCCAAGTTAAAAATGTTGAATATTACGTGTTTAAAATAGATCTGAATGGTCTTAACCACGATCCATTGTTCAGTACTTTAGAAAGAATAAATAAATGCACTGCTGAGAGCTCCTGTGCCACCATTTGCTGTGTTTTTGGGAGAAAAGCTAGAAACAGCTACATTTATTTATATAATATTTTTGTACACACAGGAAAAATCATTAAAATGTTTGATGCCAATTTCAAGACAAGGACCAGTGTAAAAATTTCCTTTGAGGCTATTTTTTTATTTTTGAAAGATTAGTCATTATTTGGTCACACCTGATGCAAACCATCAAGGGTCTAATAGCAAGCTCCTAAATGGAAGCAGGACTGATAGAGCAGGGAGAGATCCACGGTATTTGTATAATTCTTGCATTAATTTTTTTAACAAAAAAACTAGTTTTATTTTTTTGTTTAAAAAATTAATGCAAGAATTATACAAATTATACACTTTGCTATATTTAGCTTAGCCCCCTTTTTTAACCAAGAATGTACAATTTGGGAAATCAATTTAGAAAGAATTTGTATTATAATGTTAGAGAAGACAGTTTATGTAGTGATGAACTTAAATCACTGTTCGTTCCTCACTTCCTAGTTACGACAGCTCATTTACCATAATCAATAAGAGCTGCCATTTAGAGGGTCAGAGTGAGCTGTCATTGTTACTGATGAATTTGTAATTATTAGCAATATTCCCTACTGTGATTTGAATAAATGAATCATTCATAAATCAAAACCTAGATATTAAGGTTTATTTCCAGAATTTCCATTTTTGTTTGCCTGTACTGCGCTCCAGCTCTCTGTGTATTGATGCGTCTTTGAGCTGTGCATCTTAGTCACAGGCATGAATTTGCAACAAATTCACTCTTGAAATTTAGTTAAATGAGAAATAGTTGTAGGGAAAAGAACTTGAACAAATCAATAAACATTTTTTTAATTCAGCAAGAAGCCGTTGAAAGAGTAACAAGAATTAAAGAGCAAATATCACTATTTATAACTTACTGCAAAATCCAGCAGCAGTCGAAAAAAGATTTGGTCGTCTGTCATTTTTCCAAATTCATTGGGTATGACTGAAAAAATAAAACACGAACAACCTGTGCTGGATCTGACACATCAGCAATTCAAAAGGACATTCAATTCACTGGTCAAAATAAAATGAAAATCATAGTAGCACATTACAGAATTTCTTTGTCAACACAGAAAATTCAGCAAACCCCTCTTCCACTGTGTCTTGTCTCCCAAAGGACATCAGTTAAATAGCCAGTAAATAAATATGCACTTTCCATATCCAAACGTATATTACAATAATATCTACAAGTTAATAAAACACTCATAGGCCTTTTACAAAGCATTATTACATTCCATATATATGCAACTGCAACCAGCATTGCACTGTTTGTTTGTTTTTTATTGCTCCAACAACTTTCTGCATAACCACAATGCACAATCTGTTTACACAAAGCTACAAACTACTTAAAAAAAAATTAATGTAGTGCTTGATATGGATTTTAATTGTAATTGAAATTTCAGAAAGAATAAATAAAAATAGATAGATTGATAGACAAACAAAAATACAAACAAACAGGTAAATAAATAACTCACATTCTGTAAGAGTAAAAAAAAATATATAATCAATGATTACATGCAAAATGTACCATGTACCATTTCAGCCATTTTGTCTTACAGCCAAGACAATACTGCAGCATGCTTTGTATATGGATTTATTTCCTTTCCTATAAACATGACAGTAATGCCAGAAATAAAATCACACGCAATGCTATAAATCAAATATCAATCCTGCACAGGGGAACAACCTCGTAGTCCAGCGGATTTCAGACACAAATAAAGATATATAAAAATATTTAGCTTGATAATAGCGGGTAACCATGCATTACTTGAAGCACTTGTAGGTGTTTGGTCCACATTTTGCCACTAAAATAAAGCATAATTTCCAAGTCAGTAAGTAAGTAAGAAAATAATTAAATAAATAAAAGTGTAGCAATAGATAATAATTTAATAATTTAATAATTAAAAAATAAATTCAAGTGTATCAATAGCCAGATTGATCGTCCTTTGTTTTTTTAAGGTAAAATGTCCAGACTCAAAAACGGACAAGGAAATAAATAAATACAAAAAAGACACAGGGAGAGAGTGGCGCTGTTCACAAGTTTTCACCTCTTCCCTGCCTGAAAAGTTTGTTCAGAATAAATAATTTTTTCCCCACAAAAGTATTTGCACGATATTGATTTGAAACAGAATGAACTTAGTGAAGTGAATACTAAATTGAACAGAATTCAAACTTTAATAAATACTGTCGTGTTTAAAATTTACTGTAATAAATATAAATGAACAACATAAAACATTTTTGGTTTCACAGTAAAGAATGAGAGTAAAAATGTAAATGGCAATTTGATGTTTCTTCCTTTTTTTTGACTGTTCCTCACATTAAATCTTCATCTTGGTAACGGTCCACAAGCACCATTACAAAACAAATATATAAAGTAATAATATTGTGACTATAAAGGCTAAAAATAAATTAACTACAACAAATTCAGTACACTACAATATGCCAGAGTAGATCACAGAAAAAGGTCTGTTAGTGGAATCCACAAACACTCACAGAACAGCAAAATAGAAACACAGTAAACCCATGGGGAACAGCCATGTTTGGGAAAAATAAAAACATACAGGGCATATAATTTATGCATAAATACATATGTACATTTTCTGAAAAGCGCAGCAGAAAAAACACGGTAGAAAAGAGAGAAGAGAGGAGACACAATCAACGGTCCATGGCTCGGTGGCTGGATATTGACACACTGCTTACATGAGTGAATGAGTGTTTGAAGTCCCTGGATGGTTTTTGGCTTTTCTCTTTAGTCCTGGATCTTCAGCACTACTAAACAGCATCATTGGTTAGAAGGAACCATGTCCTTGATAACGGGTTCTCTGTTTAAATAGGTGGCCCAATAAACCAGATTGAAGGTTCCAAAGAGGACAGGGAACATGATGCGGGACATGCGGTCGATCTTACTCACGCTATTGAAGGTTTTCTTGTTCTCGGTTGGCTTGCTCTCGCTTTTGGTCTTGCCTGTTTCTGCGACCCCGCCTTTAGCAATGGTGGGCAAGACAGAGTCCTTTGTGATATTGGGAGCGTAGTTCGCAACAGCCACTGCGTACGCATTGTTTTTCTTGATCACAGAGGCTTTCTCCTTCTTCTGTGACCGGAAAACCAATGGAAAGAAAAAGGGAACGTTTTCAGTCTTAGGATGACAAAGAACACAAAGATAAATGTTGCTTTTCTTCTCAAAAGCTGCAATTTGTAAGTGGTTGCGATGTTTAATGACTCAGATTCGAGCTTAAATATACGCATAAGCTGACAGAAGGGGAATGCCATTTCTGTTTGACATTTACTTACCATTACTTGATTAGGGAAAAGACATGCTCATGAATAAGCAATGAGCCTAAATACTGAAATTTTCAACAAGACTGACAGGAAAGTATTTGAATGGTCTGATGTAACTTGATTTCAGAGGGCTGAAAAAGCCTCCTGTTAGGATCTCAGTTAGACTTGCTGGATATAAGGAGACATGATTGACAGCATGCCGGGTGAAATTTAATTTTCAGAGCTGAGTCTACTGGACTGCATTACAGGCAGAATTAGAAGTCAAATTAACCTGGAAATTAAACTTAATAGTGGTAAACTATAAATCTACTTAAATGTTTTAAGATAGAATGTGGGATGCGGAGGTTTGCAGCATGGAGAAATTACTGAGTTGGCTCAGTTATGGATCGTTTCATTAGTTTTAGCTTGATGCATAACATGAGTTGATTTTATACACGATGGAATAAAAACAAAGTCTACAGTTATCGAAATACCTACACACTCCTATTCACAAAGTATAATAGACAATATATCATTCATAATAAAATAATCCATAAATATCGACTGTCAAATGCCACTTGTTTTCAAATTAAAGGGTCATTCATCAAGTCCTTGCTTAATTTAATTATCATTGATTTTCACAAAAATGACTGCTATGGGCCGCAATGCAGACGTTTTATTAGGGCTTTCTTTGGAAATTACTATAAAATTCACTGAACCACCAATAGTCAACACAAAGGAATAACACAGGCTAATCCATCATTAAAAGACAAACATATTGCTTAGACCATTACTCATCTGGTTTGATACATAAACTTCCATATCCTTGTTTTCATTAGAAGAAATTAAGTGCATACTTCAAAACTTTAAGGTAGCATCACAAGCAATATTAATAAAATTGTTATCATAAATAAAACTAAATAAGATAATTTTATATACTTATTGTCAGGAATCCCCCTGCCACGCCCCCTTCGGAGGCTGTCTTTCCCGGGGATTCCGTGACGCACTGCGCTCCTGTTCTGTGCGTGCCCCGCCCGCATGCAGCTGCTCGCAATTGGGCTACACGAGGAGCAGCTGAGACTCATCTCCGTTTCCCCTTACGCCACCCATATAAACGCTGACCATCACGAACTGTCGTTTATTGTATGTACATGTGTGTAGTTTCGTTTTGGTCTGTGCAGGTTCCTGGTGGCTCGCTGCTCCGCGTATGCTTCCCACGCTACGCATCTTCTCCTTCCGGATTCCTCGTTCTCTCCACGGCGGCGTGTGCGTTTCCCGTCGCTCCTAGAACTTCGGACACTTCTCCTTCTCTGCCTCCGCGCCTTCTGGTTTATCCCGCTCTGCGGGTGCTTTATGTTGGCTCTGCCCTTTTGTATAATAAAAACGCCGGCTTTTATTTCTGCCTCCGCCTCCATCTACGCCGCTTGACAGAATAACCGACCCCTGAAAAGGAAAAAAAGGACTGGAAAAAAGAGGAAAGAAAGGAAAGGACATGATCGGATTAACGCCGTGTTCCCGGCGCGAATCGCACCTCGGTGGGCGATCTCGGTCATGTTCGGCGGCACCACACCCCTACGATGATGTCACGGGATTCCCAAAGCGTTTCTCTGGCCACAGAGCAGAACGGGGCAATTTTTTACGGAGCGTACTTGACTTTATGGAGTTGAATGCGTTCCGCTACCCGACGGAGAGAACCAGGGTCGCTTCAGTCTTCTCTCTCCTGACGGGGGAATCCCTCACTCTCGCCTTACAGCTATGGGACGTGTATGGGGGTGAGTTTGGCACGTGCACCCGGTTCCTACAGCTTCTCACCACTCGGGTTGGTCACGGCTGATCTTCAGCTCCTCTCACCCGCCTCTGAGAACACGGTCCCATCCCAGGACCTCCCGGAAAGCTCTGCTCCGCCCCGGGACCTCCAAGAAAGCATGGCTCCGCCCCAGGACCTCCCGGAAAGCTCCGCCCAGCTCCAGGTCCCTTCAGAAAGCTCCGCCCAGCTCCAGGTCCCTCCAGAAAGCTCCGCCCAGCTCCAGGTCCCTCCAGAAAGCTCCGCCCAGCTCCAGGTCCCGCCAGAGAGCTCCGCCCAGCTACAGGTCCTGCCAGAGAGCTCCGCCCAGGTCCCGCCAGAGAGCTCCGCCCAGTTCCAGGTCCCGCCGGAGAGCTCAGCCTCGCTCCAGGCTCTGCCAGAGAGCTCCGCCCCTCCGCTCCAGGTTCTTCAAGAGAGCTCCGCCTCTCCGCTCCAGGTTCTCCAAGGGAGCTCCGCCTCTCCGCTCCAGGTTCTCCAAGGGAGCTCCGCCTCTCCGCTCCAGGTTCTCCAAGGGATCTCCTCTCGCCTCCAAGCGACCCCGTGGGCTCCTCTCCGCCTCCGAGCGACCCCGAGAGCTCGGTTTAGCTCCAGTGTCCCGAAGAATGCTCCACTAAGCTCCAGCGTTCCGAGGAGTGCTCCGCTCAGCTCCAGCGTCCCGAGTGCGACGGCTCACCCCACAGTCCTGCAGCAGGCGAAGTGATGCCTCAGAGCTCCTCCCACGGCGACGTCTCGCTCCCGAGCTCCTCCCACGGCGATGTCTCGCTCCCGAGCTCCTCCCACATGGCACTCCAGGGGTCCTCTAAGGGCGTCGCTCCGCCCAGCTCCAGGTCCCGCCAGGGAGCTCCGCCTCTCCGCTCCAGGTTCTCCAAGGGAGCTCCTCTCCGCCTCCGAGCGACCCCGTGGGCTCCTCTCCGCCTCCGAGCGACCCCGTGGGCTCCTCTCCGCCTCCGAACGACCCCGTGGGCTCCTCTCCACCTCCGAGCGACCCCGAGAGCTCAGTTCAGCTCCAGCGTCCCGAGGAATGCTCCGCTCAGCTCCAGCGTCCCGAGGAGTGCTCCGCTCAGCTCCAGCGTCCCGAGGAGTGCTCCGCTCAGCTCCAGCGTCCCAAGGAGTGCTCCGCTCCAGGGTCCCGAGGAGGGCTCGGTTCCGTTTCTGGACCTCCGTGAGGGCTCAGCTCCGCTTGTGGATCTCCAGGCGAGCTCCTCTCTGCTCCTAGGCTGCCCAGCAGGCTCCGATCCGCTCCTGAGGGTCCCAAAGAGCGCCCCTTCACCCAGGGGTTTCCCTGTGTGCTCACCTCGACTCCAGAACTGCGAAAGGGAAGTCGAACCGCTGCCCCTGGGCTCCACCGAAGGCGACGGCTCACCCCACAGTCCTGCAGCAGGCGAAGTGATGCCTCAGAGCTCCTCCCACGGCGACGTCTCACTCCCGAGCTTCTCCCACGGCGATGTCTCGCTCCCGAGCCCCACCCACATGGCACTTCAGGGGTCCTCTAAGGGCGTCGCTCGGCCTCCTGACTCCGCCGAGTACGTCCTCCAACCTCCAGTCGGGGTCGTCAACACCATCCAGTTCCGGTTCCCCGCCGAGGAGGTCGCTCCGCCTCTAAAGACCACCGGGGGCTTCGCTCTGTCTCCGGTCTCCATCCAGGGGGTCTACCAGCCGGTAAGCCTCGCTGTCTACTCACCCCCGCCTCCGGCGGTCTGTCCCTTCCAGGTCCCCGTGGGTGGGAAGGCTCCGGTCCAGACCTCCGGCAAGGTCGTCTCACAGCTGCCGGCCTCCAATTAGGGCGTCAGGAATCCCCCTGCCACGCCCCCTTCGGAGGCTGTCTTTCCCGGGGATTCCGTGACGCACCGCGCTCCTGTTCTCATGCGTGCCCCGCCTGCATGCAGCTGCTCGCAATCGGGCTTCACGAGGAGCAGCTGAGACTCATCTCCGTTTCCCCTTACGCCACCCATATATACCCCACGCTGACCATCACGAACTGTCGGTTATTGTATGTACATGTGTGTAGTTTCTTTTTGGTCCGCGTATGCTTCCCACGCTACGCATCTTCTCCTTCCGGATTCCTCGTTCTCTCCACGGTGGCGTGTGCGTTTCCCGTCGTTCCTAGAACTTCTGACACTTCTCCTTCTCTGCCTCCGTGCCGCACCCTGCACCGTGGATGTTATTTTGTTTATTCTTTTGTCTTTCGGACTGCCGTTTGCCGGTTTAACCCGCTCTGCGGGTGCTTTATGTTGGCTCTGCCCTTTTGTATAATAAAAACGCAGGCTTATATTTCTGCCTCCGCCTCTATCTACGCCGCGTGACACTTATATATCTTATATATTAGACATGGGACTACATAGAGTCACAGTGTCCATTCTTGCAATTGGCATAGCCGCTCACATATACTTCACAATAAGGCACTTCTAATTGGAGAGAGACCTATCTCTGTCCTCTGATTGGAAATGCTGGAATTCATTACTTTGTCCACTCACTCACTTAGGTTTTTTTTTTTTTTTTTTACTTTTCAGAAACAATTTCAGAGTATAATATCCATTTGATCAAATTGTGGTAAAGGCAGCATATGATACACTTCCACTAGACAAGCTTTGGAGACATGAAAGACCCTGGCTAATCCTGAGCTTGGGATGGTGTGTGCTCTAATATTCATGACTCATGTAGTTGCCCTGATCACCTTTAAATTCACTTTAATTATATGCGTAGGACTTATTTAACCTCTTTTAATCTCCAACACATGAATGTCATAAGTAATCCCTAATGAGAACTGCCAAATGAAGGTAGCAAGTCTTCAAATCAATAAATGAGTACTAGCCAGTCTCACAGCAGCTATGAGGATTATTGCAGGTTGGTGGAATCTGCTTCAATCTCATTCCACTTAACCATGGATTCTTAGTAGAACTATATGGAGCTCTCAACAGCTTGAATTAATTGTGCCAACGAAACTACCTTCAATATTTGGATTAGTGCTGTCTATAAATTAAAGTGATTTAAATAATTAAATTGCCCCTTCACCACCATCAACTTTCAACATCATGCATTTTTACCAATATATATATATATATATATATATATATATATATATATATATATATATATATATATATATATATATATATTCAGTTAGTCGTCAACTTACAACCTATGCAACTTACGACCATTCGACTTTACGACCACAATCGCTAGCCGCGGCGTACGTAATTTTTTACCAGCTTCCGGCATCATTTCACAGTACTGTACATATAGCCTACTCTACTTACGACCAAATCGTGTTACGACCAATTTGTCGGTCCCAATTGTGGTCGTAATCCGACGACTACCTGTATATATACATAGATATAAAAGCATATTTATCAATCAGATAAACACATTATCCTTCACAGAAATAGACACGTTTATTACCTTGTCATTGACCACGCTCTTGCCGTCCCATGCCCAGCCCCGTTTGGTGAAGTAGTTGACGGTTGCGAATTCAATAAGGGCTGAGAAGACAAATGCGTAGCACACAGCTATGAACCAGTCCATGGCGGTGGCGTAAGCAACTTTAGGGAGTGAGTTACGGGCACTAATACTCAGAGTTGTCATGGTGAGCACAGTTGTCACACCTGAAATACATAAGCGATGGGACAAGAGAGTCTAAATAAAGAATTCAGATTTTGCAGTCTTACCAAAACCTAGCAAGTAATTCATTAATTGTAATGTGTGAAAGAATGGGTGATTCAAATGGTTCCAACACAATGCTATACTCTGCTGAGTCTCTAATGTAAATTAGAGGTTCAGCAAACTGCAATATTCTTAGAGACAAAACAGAAAATATTGTCTGCCCCAAGTCTATTGTTTCCAGTTCTGAAAATGGCTACAGCATCCTGTGATGCCTCACTGAACCTAATTTTCTCTTCTCCTTAATTTCCATGTCTCTGTTCCACTATTTAGTACAAAAGTGTATTTTTAGCTCGTGCCTACAAAATTACACAAAGGCCCTGTGAAAGCATTTTGGCATACTTTATTTTGCAATAAATAGCAATAATTATTTATTGCAGTTACAATAACTGCATCTTTTTGTAAAATAAAAAAAACATGTTTCAAATAGCCCCTCTTACACTCATGTCCTTTCAGCATAATATTTAGAAAGCCAATGACTACATGAGAAGATTCCAAACTGAAAGTCCTTTTTATACTTGGTTGTTTCATGCATTTTAATATCGGGATTCTATCCAGATGGAGATAGTTCACAAAAATATGAAAGGCAATTTTTTTCACATTTTCACAAAGTCACATTTGAAATCTGAATGTAATGAGCTAGTTTATTATTATTTATATTAATGCACATTCAGTCTTTAGAATTCAGTCTTGACTACAGCGGAATAATGCATGTGGTTAAAATCTTAATATCTTAGGAGCTTAAAATCAAAATGCTATCTACGTAAAGGATGCATGTAATGACCAGGAGTCATAATGTTTGTAAATTACACCTCTGCCTTAAAAAAAAAAGGCTGCCAAACACATTGTATTTTCTAATTTTGAAGAACACATAAACAAATGCCTGCAAATTATAACAGGAATTTTATGAATACTGGTGAGAGAAAATCAGCTGTGTGTCAGAAAGCCTCATCATTATGAAAGCCCAAACTGGATTATGCCATTCTGATCTTGTTAATGCTCAAGTTTAATGAACAGCAAAGAAAAAAATAAAGGCAATAAGGCAGGACAGTAACAGTTGATTTGAGATGAGCAGAGAATGTGACTGACAGAGCAGAAATAATGTAATTGCATATACAGTACAGTACAATCAATATTTCATTCACCTAATCTCATACTGATGGTGAACGAAACACAGGCAAAAATTAGGGGGCTTTTACACTGGCAGTGAAGTCCAAAACAAAGCAGGATTTGCATGAAACATTGGTAGTCATTTTTCTAAAATGCCAAACCTGTGACTACCTGTAGGAGACGGTTTGAGTTGGGTTGCACTGGAACTGTGCCAAGATTCCTGTGAATGTAACTAGTGCTCATAAAAAAAAAGTAAAATAGCATTTAACTAGAAAAGTGGCATTTGCTTAGACAGTAAAGTAACCTGCGCGTGTGTTTTAGCTGATGGCATCATTTGTTTCCCCGAATGAAGTCTTTGCTCTCAGATGTTTCCTCAAATGACAACTTTGCAAACAGTAGAAAAGGGCTTTCTCCTTTACATTCAATGACCTGCACCATGTATCAAAAAAGACGCAAGTTCAATTATTCTGCTGAACATAACAGAACAAAGCAATGATTATGGTAAGTGCTTTGTGTTCAGGTACAATTGCGATGAAGTAAAAGGAACTCAAACATATCAGGGTTTGTTAAAATCAAGAAAGTCTTAATCCAGAATAATGCTTTGGGAGGCGCGGGGAAGGCTCACACTTGGATTCGGACCGTAGCAAACAGTGGCCAGAATGACAACCACCTTAATGGCTTCATTCAAAAGATCAAGGAAAAAGTAGCATTAAGATAGTCATCTCTATCATATATCCATATCAACACAGAAAGAAAGACAGAAAAACAATGTCAGTGATTAACAACAAGACTTTTTTTTTCTGTCTCTCTATTGACACATCAAAAATATAAAGAAGGCTAAAATGTTCAGCATATGATCCTATCAGGCTTGTTAGACATCACATGGCTCAACACTGTTATTTCACAAGTGCTAATTACCCTCTCCTGAATATTGTTGCCATATGGAAACATCTAATGTATCTGTTTTTAAAGCACATTCACCTATAATTTAGGTGCACCAATTATGTAACTTGAAGACACATGACATATAAAGTTCCTACAGTAGAAATCCTGGAGTTATGCTGTTCATGAAATGTGTATCCCTGCTCCGTGGAATCAAAAAGTCAAGATGTCTATTTGCTTTATTTTTTGGTGATGCCACTTGTCAGTGAAAAACACCATGATGTATCAGCCACTTTGCTGAATGAATTCTTAAGTTATACGTTTCTTCTCCTGCTTTTATTTTAGCTTTTAAAAAAAGGTTCTACAGTAAAATTATTAAAATGTTCTTCTCTAAAAGACTTTTATAATCATTTATAAACAATAAGTAGGATGTAATAAAAAACAAATCAGTAATATTAACTAATTCGTATGTATCTAAAAATTAAATGTAAATTTCTACTTTACACACCCTTCTGACATCATTTTCCAGAAACTTGCTTTTGTGAGCAAGTCACACATGTGCCGCTTGCTTCGGTTTGGTTAGTCCAACAAATTTGTCAGCCTACAAGAAGCAGACAGGGTGTACACCAACAACGGAATAGAAAAATGATCAATGGGCATCAAAAGCAGACAAAGACATTAGATTTGCTTCAGTTTCTGACCTCAGTACTACACAAACCACAGCTAAATGGATCTTTGGCTTTAAGGTAAAATCTCCTTTACTAAAAAACAACAATTACAACATTACAGATTGGCATGTTTATGCCTTTGTTTTTTCCTACAGTGTTCTGTGTCTTAGACTCAGTTACATAATGAAAAATTGCTAAATTATTCATCACACTACAATAGTGGGAAAAAAAATCACAACGTTTTTTACAACAAACAGTTATTCAGTGTGATTATTAGTCACTTAGGTACTACAGTATGTGTACAATAATCCTCTTACTGTTGTGTTCTCTCAGTATAATTAGCTAAAAGCATGCACTTCAGCATTCTGTAAAGAAGCCACACAAATAGAGGAGAACAAGCACCATGCAACATATTAGTCACATCTTAGTCATAGTGAACCTTTGGTCTCAATTTAATCATCCAGCTGAAGGAACATGGTGTTTGTCTCCTGGAGTTCATATTGTCATACTGACTCACTCATCTAGGAGGCCAATAACATACAAACACACACACACACACATGCAAAAATCTATATTATTAATAAACCAGCAATACAAACATCGAAAATACTGCAATAATAAACAATTTATCAAATGATATTCTATAGTTTTTGGAATTTATTAATTTCATCATAACTGTTTATATCAAACTGTCAGACAAAGATGCGGGATTTAATGCTGCATAACTCATTGTTATGTCTTGAGGTCTGAATATTGATGTGACTGCATTAAATCCTCACTGCTTAACTCAATTTTGAATGTGGCCCAATAACTTCATGCTGCTCAAAATGAGGAGCAGGAAGGAAGACAAGCTCTCAGACCCTGCATCCAGTTGGACAATCAAAGATTTCAGCTTAGCCACATCTGACCCTAGGGTATCTGTTCACTTAGAATGAGACTCGGATTGATTTCTCAAGCTTCTTACTCTGCTTATCAGTTATCATTGGTCATGGGCATGTGTGGCTAATAGTCAATAATGAGGTATTGGACACATAAGTGGTTCTCCCTCTTTTGGCTTCCAAAGGACTCAGATATTGACTGCACCAGCAAAAGTCTTCCAGCATGGTTTATTAATCACTCAGAGCCACAGACCAGATGTTAACCAAAAAAAAAACCCTTTGTGATATGGTGGAAAAAAAAACCAGTATGTAGCCACAGGCCTGTTAGTCTTTTGGAAGATGGGAAAGAAACCATAAATCACACATACAGTGAGAAAAAAATAAGTATTTGAACACCCTGCTATTTTGCAAGTTCTCCCACTTAAAAATCATGCAGGGGTCTGAAATTGTCATCGTAGGTGCATGTCCACTGTGAGAGACATAATCTAAAAAAAAAAATCCAGAAATCACAATGTATGATTTTTTTTTACTATTTATTTGTATGATACAGCTGCAAATAAGTATTTGAACACCTGAGAAAGTCAATGTTAATATTTGTTTGTTTGCAATTACAGAGGTCAAACATTTCCTGTAGTTTTTCACCAGGTTTGCACACACTGCAGGAGGGATTTTGGCCCACTCCTCCACACAGATCTTCTCTAGATCAGTCAGGTTTCTGGCCTGTCGCTGAGAAACACGGAGTTTGAGCTCCCTCCAAAGATTCTCTATTGGGTTAAGGTCTGGAGACTGGCTAGGCCACACCAGAACCTTGATATGCTTCTTACAGAGCCACTCCTTGGTTATCCTGGCTGTGTGCTTTGGGTCATTGTCATGTTGGAAGACTCCAGCCTCGACCCATCTTTAATGCTCTAACTGAGGGAAGGAGGTTGTTCCCCAAAATCTCGCAATACATGGCCCCAGTCATCCTCTCCTTAATACAGTGCAGTCGCCCTGTCCCATGTGCAGAAAAACACCCCAAAGCATGATGCTACCACCCCCATGCTTCACAGTAGGGATGGTGTTCTTGGGATGGTACTCATCATTCTTCTTCCTTTAAACACGTTTAGTGGAATTATGACCCAAAAGTTCTATTTTGGTCTCATCTGACCACATGACTTTCTCCCATGACTTCTCTGGATCATCCAAATGGTCATTGGCAAACTTAAGACGTGCCTGGACATGTGCTGGTTTTAACAGGGGAACCTTCCATGCCATGCATGATTTCAAACCATGACGTCTTAGTATATTACCAACAGTAACCTTGGAAACGGTGGTCCCAGCTCTTTTTAGGTCATTGACCAGCTCCTCCTGTGTAGTTCTGGGCTGATTTCTCACTTTCCTTAGGATCATTTTTTTTTTAGATTATGTCTCTCACAGTGGACATGCACCTACGATGACAATTTCAGACCCCTCCATGATTTCTAAGTGGGAGAACTTGCAAAAAAGCAGGGTGTTCAAATACTTATTTTCCTCACTGTATATCCTCCTCATTGGCATTAGTTATTGATGTTAACGTTTTCCAGAAATTCTGTGCCACTACTAAGCAAAAACAGTGTATTACAAAAGTATTTATGACAAATGGTATATCAATTATCACTTCATGGCTTTGTTTGCCATGAGTTTGCATGTGCACCAGAAGGTATCATGGTAAGATTACTAACAATAGCAGTTATCTGTTGTTCCCAGAACCCAGAACATAGTGTTCTGTCACAAGCTTGCTTATTCCAGTACAATTTTCATTATGACTTCCTACTTTCATTATTTTTCTGTTGCCTGGTTTCCGAAGGTAATTCTCTAGTTCCAAATAGGTTTTAACCAACATCTGGGTTCCTGTTATATAAGAATGGATAACCTTTTATTATATTTGTCTACCATTCTTTGACTATAGATTTTAGGATAATCTCAGTACTGAACACAGTCTCTCTCTCATTCTTTTTTAAGCGTACTTGGTGCGGACAAGTCAATTTAATTTAAAATTGACTTGTCCGCACCAAGTACGCTAAAACTGCTGGGTTACAGTTTAAGTGGGAATTTAATTTTTTTTTTTTTATTACAAATATTCCAGACATGATTCACTCTTGTTGAGCCAAGCCAGTTATCTATGCTTCCCACTAAAGTGTCACGGCAGATGAATTATCATGGATTTTTGTTATAAGCAGGAATCACAGGGCAAAAGCACAAAATAACCTGCAGATATAAAAACCCATCATAAATCATAAACATGCTGTGACAGGTTTATCTATGGCACATAGCATTTCTTGACAGGTGATTTACTGATGTGGATTAAGGATGCCCTCAGCACATTTCCATGCTTCCAATTTATTGACTGGAGGGGGTGTGTGGTGTAACCAGGAGAGTAGGCCAAAACATCACACACTTGCTTTTCAGGCACATTTTGGAAGAGTCTGGCACTGAATTAGTACAGTTTGATGTGACACTAGTATCTAGCAGTAGAACCGCATATCATTTTATTTTAAGTTCTTTAGATAATTCTCTTTTTTTATATATAAAATGAATACTAAATAATAATAATAATAATAATAATAATATTGATGATAATACTGAAAATAACAACGATAATTAAAAAGAAGAAGAAGACATCAGACACACCGTCAATGGTTGGACGAAGCTTAAACAATCTAAATATACTTAAACTACCTGGTCAGATACATCCAATGGACTATGTGCAAGCACCTGGGTGAAGTGCCTGACAAACACTATAAACACTTACTCTGACAAAGTCATCGTCAACATGACAACATTCATGTGGGATATGCCTATTCTCGCTGATCACATCATACTAGCTAACCGTTCTGACGCAGTGCTCCACAATAAGTGAGAGGACATGCCTGCTGACAGACATTTCCATTCCAGACAATGTAACTGTTAGGCTCAGAGAGAGTGAAAAACTCAGCAAATTCAAGGATCTGGAAATTGAGATCAGCAGAATGTGTAACGCAAAACAAGAGTGGTGCTGATCAAAGTAGGTGGACAAGGAAAACTCGTCAAGGGATTTAACAACCACATTCAGATCCTTCCAGATCACCTGTCAGCCTTAGAAATGTGAAAGACTGCACTCATGGGTACCACACACACACACACACACACACACACACACACACACACACACACACACACACACACACACACACACACACACACATACTTGGAAGGTGCTTGGATAAATTACTGTGCTTTTTTGTTGAGAACTGAATTCAGCAGAAAACTATGAAAGCAACAAGGTGAAAGGGAAATAATACTGTTCAACATTTCTCATAAACAGTGTCATATCAAATGTCCATAATGAAGAGCACATTACATTTTATGCTCAAATTTACCATATGTCTTATAAGTAATATTATTCCAAATAAAATTAAACCACTGTATCCAAATGAATTCTCTCCATTTCTTTCTCTCTCTTACTCTCCACCTTCGATTGTTTAATTTTGCTTTCTAGTTGAAAAAAAAAAACACAAAATATACAGTATTTATCAGCAATAAAATAGTTTGTGTTGTAATGAATCTCATTACACTGTATTATACTGACAACACATTGTATCGAAACAAACTCATTTGCATCCCATTGAATGGTTGAAATGTATTTTCATGCTCTGGATTGTTGCTCATGATTAAAATGCATATAACATTTCTTTAATAAGGACAGACAGAATAGTGAGAGTTAGGGGCAAACTGGGGAGAATCACCTTTTGCTTCAGTGCTATACAGTGAGTAAAATAAGTATTTGAACACCCTGCTATTTTGCAAGTTCTCCCACTTAGAAATCATGGAGGGGTCTGAAATTGTCATCGTAGGTGCATGTCCACTGTGAGAGACATAATCTAAAAAAAAAATCCAGAAATCACAATGTATGATTTTTTAACTATTTATTTGTATGATACAGCTGCAAATAAGTATTTAAACACCTGTCTATCAGCTAGAATTCTGACCCTCAAAGACCTGTTAGTCTGCCTTTAAAATGTCCACCTCTACTACATTTATTATCCTAAATTAGATGCACCTGTTTGAGGTCGTTAGCTGCATAAAGACACCTGTCCTACTAACATGGCCAAGACCAAAGAGCTGTCCAAAGATGCTAGAGACAAAATTGTACACCTCCACAAGGCTGGAAAGGGCTACGGGGAAAATGGCAAGCAGCTTGGTGAAAAAAGGTCCACTGTTGGAGCAATCATTAGAAAATGGAAGAAGCTAAACATGACTGTCAATCTCCCTCGGACTGTGGCTCCATGCAAGATCTCACCTCGTGGGGTCTCAATGATCCTAAGGAAGGGGAGAAATCAGCCCAGAACTACACGGGAGGAGCTGGTCAATGACCTGAAAAGAGCTGGGACCACCGTTTCCAAGGTTACTGTTGGTAATACACTAAGACGTCATGGTTTAATATCATGCATGGCACGGAAGGTTCTCCTGCTTAAACCAGCACATGTCTAGGCACGTCTTAAGTTGCCAATGACCATTTGGATGATCCAGAGGAGTCATGGGAGAAAGTCATGTGGTCAGATGAGACCAAAATAGAACTTTTGGGTCATAATTCCACTAAACGTGTTTAAAGGAAGAAAAATGATGAGTACCATCCCAAGAACACCATCCCTACTGTGAAGCATGGAGGTGGTAGCATCATGCTTTGGGGGTGTTTTTCTGCACATGGGACAGGGCGACTGCACTGTATTAAAGAGAGGATGACCGGGGCCATGTATTGCGAGATTTTGGGGAACAACCTCCTTCCCTCAGTTAGAGCAGTGAAGATGGGTCAAGGCTGGGTCTTCCAACATGACAATGACCCAAAGCACACAGCCAGGATAACCAAGGAGTGGCTCTGTAAGAAGCATATCAAGGTTCTGGCATGGCCTAGCCAGTCTCCAGACCTAAACCCAATAGAGAATCTTTGGAGGGAGCTCAAACTCTGTGTTTCTCAGCGACAGGCCAGAAACCTGACTGATCTAGAGAAGATCTGTGTGGAGGAGTGGGCCAAAATCCCTCCTGCAGCGTGTGCAAACCTGGTGAAAAACTACAGGAAACGTTTGACCTCTGTAATTGCAAACAAAGGCTACTGTACCAAATATTAACATTTACTTACTCAGGTGTTCAAATACTTATTTGCAGCTGTATCATACAAATAAATAGTTTAAAAATCATATATTGTGATTTCTGGATTTTTTTTTTAGATTATGTCTCTCACAGTGGACATGCACCTACGATGACAATTTCAGACCCCTCCATGATTTCTAAGTGGGAGAACTTGCAAAATAGCAGGGTGTTCAAATACTTATTTTTCTCACTGTAGTTTCTGGGATGTAATATCAAAACCTATCATGCCTTAGACTTTACCTCCGCATCAAATGTGTTTAAATAAGAATGCATTCTCTATCCATGTCATATCCAATAGTCCAACTGTAAGGTGTAAATAGAATAAACAGGGAAATTACTCATTACAGTACTCACCAAACACCGTTCTGGCAGGCACTGACTCACGATTGAGCCAAAAGGAGACCTGTGATAAGATGACCGTCATGATGCAAGGGAGGTATGTCTGAATCACAAAATAACCAATCTTCCTCTTCAGATGGAAGTGAGCTGTCATTACTGTGTACTCCCCTGCAAAACAATAGAACAGCAGAGTGTGATAAAGGACTAAACATATTGTACAGTTTAAGCCTAATTAAACACCGTGCCAGAACCCGAAGGGAATAAATGTTCAGACGTAATTTGAGTTCTGATCAAAAACAGTTTAATTGTCCCAGTCAAACGCTTTCTGTCACCTTGGTAAATCTTTGAATCATCAAATAATACTCTGTCTACGATTGCAATTAGTATTCAGAGCTACAGAAACATGTCAGGCCACCAGCCTGGATCTCTTATGGAAAGCTGTCAACAAAACAGACTGAGCGAGAGAGGGAAAGGGAGGGAGGGAGTAAGTCAAAGATGTGTGTTGCCCATGGCAACCAAATGGAGAAAGCTATCTGGATTCTGGACGAGGTGGAGGATGCCTTGATTCTGTCATCCAGCTAAGAGGAAAGTCCTTCTGAGAGCTTGCAGTGGGATTTTACCTTCCACTATTTCTCTAAGATATACTTTCTTCTTTTATCAGCATGCACCCTCCACACTTCTCTATTTATTCATCCATTATGTGGATTATCACATCCAGATGTGCATGCTTCGGGTTCTCCTTAAGGGAATAGGCGAAAGGGAATCCTGTAGTCTTGGTGCACTGTGTTGCTTTCTAGCACACAAACTCAATTTGCAATGCCTCTCCCAATGCGTGTATGTTTTTTATTTTCAACACTGAAAAAACATTTATTTCTGGTTACTGAGGTTAAGGTGATAGTTATATTTTTAAGTAGGTGCAGAATATTTTCTAGTTCAACCAATGCAGCCAATGTGCATAGTATGTTGATAAGGGTTTTAGTATCATAAAGTACATAAGTATCATATTATATAATTTAATACAAGGCTTTCCTGTCTAAATAGTCAAGCCTTTTTTTAATCAGATTTGGAGGCATCAGGAGGAATTGGAAGGTTGGAGCTCCCTCATGTTATGTCCCAGAGCTCCCTCATGTCTATGTTATCTTCTGGCTTCCCCTTCTAGCTATGGTGCCATAGTCTTACCAGAGTCCCTACTTGCAATCTAATGACACTGCACAGTGTCTTTAACTTTTATGTACTAATAACGATACCTTATTATCTATGTTTCTTTCTCTTTCTGTTGTCCACTTTCCTCTCTCTCTCTCTCTCTCTCTCTCTCTCTCTCTCTCTCTCTCTCTCTCTCTCTCTCTCTCTCTCTCTCTCTTATTAAACATGTTCCTGATGTACCAGTTATCTTGTCCCTTTCACACTTTTGGATCTGCCTGATTCATTCTGAACCCCTACCTCTTTTAGAAGTTCTCTTCAACTAAAGACCAATCCATGCAGCTGAGGATTTGTACACATGAACAGTCAAAAAAATCCAGGAGGTAACTGTGGAGGATTAAATTTTAAAGCCTTGAGGCTGAAACACTGTCTCTACTGATTTGCTCACTAGGGATAAGCTTATAGGGACAACATTAATAAATAAATTTTAAAGACTATTCTATAAATCATAAGTACTATCAGTATATCCTAGGGACTACATAAATCCTAGTCTATAGATTCCTGTAGAGCTGCTTTTAAACAATAGCCATTGTAAAAAGCGCTAGACAAGCAAAACTGAATTCAACCTCTATATCTCAGCATACTTTTCATTAGGTAATACAATTCTAACCAGAGATCAGATCTCTCTCTCTCTCTCTCTCTCTCTCTCTCTCTCTCTCTCTCTCTCTCTCTCTCTTTCTTTCTTTTTCCTGTATTTATTCATGATATTATTTAGATAGTTCATATATTTATAAAGTGGAGAATTTAGATTAAAATAAAACAAACAGACAAACAAACAAAATGTTTGAGCTATAGGTCACTCAAATTGAACTAATTTCAAAGCAATAAATCACGCATTTACAATGCTGGAATTCTATGGGTACATAAAACTCCACTTAGGTTGAAACAGTTATCGATAAAGGCAGAGTAATATACTCTATAAAAAAGGAAGCAGGGTTGCCAATGTCACTGAAAGAACAGGAAATTGGGAATGTACAAATCAGTGTGAGATGCAAAACAAACACAAATAAACAAAACATCTGGCCATATGTGTTGAAAAGGTCTGTGTCTATGTATGTTCATTTATTGCAAAGCATCATTCCCCTTGCCATTATGTGGGTATACTGAATACCTGCAGTCTAATGTATTGTATCGATGTACCACCATATTTTATCTGTGTGAATGAAGTCAGCATAAAATCCTTGTGGCTTGAAGATGGCAATTATGATTTGGGGATGACATCATTATGCATGTGTGTCCAGATGATAACAGTGTGTGCAAGTGATGGGAAACTGTGCTTTTTAAATGGGTCAGGTTAAGAAAAATTGCCATGTTCCGCTCCACTAAGGGACTGTGACATTGTATTGGGACGGCACAATGAGTCTGAAACACAGAATTTAATATGCTAAAAGATTTGCATGCTGCAAAGACAGAAGCATTTAGACACCTGTGTATGAAGATTTTCCTCCTGCTATTTTTACCATTTCTCGCCATCATTCACGGTCTGCATGTTTTCCAATTCAAACCTTGGACATTATTTGCCTGCATTTACTAATCATGCTTTGTTGTACACTTTGACAGTCCTATTACACCAGTAAACAACAACAAATCCCACGTACAATGGATTTGATTTAATTCCCATTTCAAACAGTCGAGTTTGCTTTTCATCTGTGTCTTCTTTTTACTTTCGTTTCTTCTTTATTATTCCACTTGTGAATTTAATTCCATTTTTTTTTTTTGGTCCTCGGGTTGACAACTGCTTTCTGTTTTTCAAATCATTCCAATTTTTGCACATTTCTTATGATCGCCTTTGTTGACGTTAATTTTGTCTACATTCCATGTGCACACAACTTTAAATTATAGAATAGCCTTTATTTGTCACATATACATTATAGTGTAGCGAAATTCTTTTTTTCCCGCATATCCCAGCTTGTTCGGAAGCTGGGTTAGAGCACAGGGCCTGTCATGACACAACTGTTGAGCCACAAAAACAAACATCTAACCTCTTAATTGCTAGTAATGAGCACATTCATCACTCTTCCCTCTTCCCCCCTAACAAGATGCCATCACTATGGTAATCAGTGATTGAAATGCAGATGTATCATTGTTTAAAGAGGCGGTGCTGTAACACAATTTTCTGGTAAAATCTTGATAAATTTGGGGAATTTTTGATACAATCAGTTTCGAGGTTGTAACAAAATAATTAACACTTCGAACCTGCAAATTCAAAAAAGATCTTATGAGAATCAAAGGCAAAGAGGGATGGGACAAGGCAGATGCAGAAGATACACATGTGACTTACAGCAGGCATGCATTTTTTATGGTTCCTGTAATCATCATTCCAGGCCAGAGCAATTATCTAAGTGGAGGCTGTTCTGAATTTTGCACACTTTAGTACACAGTGCCAAACCTTCATAGTTCAGTTTACTCAAATTGTTCTGGCAGAATGGCTGTGCTGATTGAATTGTCTCTTTTTATTTGTATTTTGTGATAGATAAATAATTTTTCTTTGAGGGGAATATTCAGGAGTAATGGGCTCATAGCGAGAGTTAACAGCAAAACTGTACTAGTCAGCCAGTTGGCGCACTGCAACAACAGTAATACTGTACCTTGGCACATAAATCATTATTTAAAGTAGCATCACTAGATGCTGAGGAAGCATTTGTTAGGGTGTAGTGGTCGTTTCTCTTTACCTCTGTTTCTGTCATATATATATATATATATATATATATATATATATATATATATATATATATATATATATATATATATATATATATATATATATATATAATTTACCCAGCATCTCTGTGGTTGCTAACAGATACATATCAAAACAATGCAAGCTACAAAGAGGTGCTCAACAAGGCTGCCCATTATCTCCATTACTGTTTGCCCTTTTCATCGAATCACTAGCCGTAACCATCAGCCAATGTAACAGTACTTTGGGCTTTTAGAAGAAGTCATACAATCACCCTATTATGTATTACAACTCCCTCATTTTCCCTTCCATCAGACCATAATCTGATTAGCAATTACAGCAAGGTTTCTGGACAAATTCCAAAATTTTGCCTTTAACTCAATGCAATTGGGCTGCCAAGGTCAGGGACTTGCCTTTTAATAGTGCAATACAACCCATCAAATAAAATGCAATCTGTATTTCAGCACTTATAATCACTTTCTGTTACATTTCATCTGTAAAGATGAAACAAATGACCCTTATTCTTATTTTGCCAAAAATCCAAAGTCAAAATAAATATCTTCCTCATTTTCAATAATCTCATCACTTTGACTCCTGCTTGGTTGGTTCTCCTAATTTGTCAAAGCCTTCACCATCTTAAATTGGACTAGTAACCTAGTACCAAGCTCTCAACTCAAAAAATCAGTTTAAAATTACAGAATCTTATTTTCCGCTTACATTTATTTCCGGTTCAACCAATTGCATTATATTTGGGACTGAAAAAAACAGCACAAACCAGCCATAGTTAGAAATTAAGGACAGTTTAATTAAACAGCAGGCCATCAGAGGCATTCTGTTCATAGACCAAACAGTCATCAGAAAGAAAAAAAATCTACATAATTGTCAAAAATATAACACTATTAGCACTGCATGGTGGAAAACAAACTCCCTAATCACAGTGTCTCTCCATCTGAAAATATCACACTATAAATAATACCATGTTCGTATTTAACACTAAAGCTTTTACTTTTTCAGTAACGAGTGAAAAAGGAGGAAACTGTCTTTCAGTAACAGCTTTTGTATGATCTTCAGTAACATACAGAATACTATACAAAAAAAATGATTAAAACATAAAGATTCAGTTTTTAATAAACAGACAATATAATTTTAATCACTACAAATTGCTGAAATAAATGGCAACCACATCAGTTGACAATACTGTACATGTAACAACATCATCTCAATGTCCTTAAAATTAATACAATATAAATGAACACAACTCATATTGCTCATTGACTTCAATGCCTAGGATTCAGTCACACTAATACATAGCCACATTTTCCTGCATTCACAGACTATTATTTTCATTCTGTCTGGTTCTGTTCTTATAAACTGAAATTCAAGATCCTCAACTCGATCCTCAGATTCCCTTTATGCCCCACTTTATCCCCACTTCAGCAATACTTGTTAATCTTTTATAATAATAGCACTAACTATTGCACAAAGGTTGTATTTCTTAAAGTAAATTGGGAGGTAGGCTCAAATTCAAATTCAAGTTTTAAGCCTTTAACCAATCTTCTTCTTCTTTTTCTTCTTCTTCTTTCAGCTGCTCCCATTAGTGACTGCCACAGTGGATCATCCGTCTCCATACTTCCCTGTCGTCTACATCTGCCTCTAAAACCAACTACCTGCATGCCTTCCCTCACCACATCCATGAACCTCCACCCTAGCCCTCCTCTTTTCCTCCTCCCTGGCGGCTCCATCCTCAGCATCCTTCTACTGATATATCTAATGTCCCTCCTTCAAAGTTCAAACCATCTCAATCGCACCTCTCTCGCTTTGTCCCCAAAACGGCAGTCAATCTAATAAACTAATTTCTAATTCTGTCCATCCTCGTCACTCCAAATGAAAATCTCAGCATCTTCAGCTCTGCTACCTCCAGCTCCATCTCCTGTCTTTTAGTAAATGCTACTGTCTCTAAACCAAGTCTCACCACAGTCCTATAAACTTTCCCTTTCACTCTTGCAGATACCCTTCTATCACAAATCACTCCTGCCTCTCTTCTCCACCCACCCCACCCTGCCTGCACTCTTTTCTACACTTCTCTAACACACTCTCCATTACTTTGTACTGTTGACAACAGGTACCTGAACTCCTCCACCTTTTCCACCTCTTTTCCCTGCAACCGCACCACTCCACTGCCCCCCCTCTCATTCACACACATGTACTCTGTCTTACTCCTACTGACTTTCATTCACTCTTCTCTCCAACGTTTACCTCCACCTCTCTCTAGGCTTTTCTCAAGCTGCTCCCCACTATCACCACAAATCACAATATCATCCGCAAACATCATAGTCTATGGAGACTCCTGTCTAAACTTGTCGGTCAACCTGTCCATCACTACTGCAAACAGGAAAGGGCTCAGAGCCAATCATTGATGCAGTCCAACCTCCACCTTGAACCGGTCTGTCGTATCTACTGCACACTTCACTGCTGTCTCACTGTCATCATACATGTCCTGCACCACCCTCACATACTTCTCTGCCACACCTGACTTCCTCATACAATACCACAACTCCTGTCTTGGCACCCTGTCGTACACTTGCCCTATATTCACAAACACACGATGCAACTGCTTCTGACCTTCTCTATACTTTTTCATCAAAATTGTCATTAAATTGTCATTTAGTCATAAATCTAACACTACCCCTGGCTCGTCCTAAGAACACCACCCACATAGTGAAACATAGTGGTAATAGAAAGAAGCTGCTCTAAGTAGGTAATGTTCTGTAATTCTTTTCACTAGAAATGCATCTTAAGATTTATAAGAATCCAATATTTATTTTCTTTTTTATAAGCAATATTAATTTGTAATAAGGCCAAAACATTATACAGGTCTATCTCGCAAACTTTTACTTTGTGTTGTTCAATAACATTTTACATCACTACCAGACACTGACTAAATTAATCAGGTATGCTAGAGTAGAAATTTTGCAAATACATGGGTGTACTGAATGGCAAATACAAAAATGTGGGTGTCTCAGGAGGAGTTTAATAATGACAAAATAAAAATGCACTGAAAGAGTCAAAAACTTGATTGCATTTTAAAGGTCATCGTCTGAACAGAGAATCAGAAATCCAGTCAAATAATTGCTCAGCATCTGGCAAAGCAGTCTGGCACTAAAGTTTCATCTATGAGAAGTGATCTCCAATGGTGGTCTAGGGCTCAATGTTGCTGAGAATGGGATTTTTTTAAAAAGCAAAGCAGAAAAAATATTCTCATTAGCCAAGGACCATAAAGCATAGAGTGGCAGCCAGAGATAACAAGTCCCATGGACTGATAGATTTCTTTTAATTAAATTGCAGTAAAAAAAAAACATAAAACACAATGACTTTTTGCAGGTTTCTGTAAATTTGTGACTTTCAGTATTGTCACAACTACACAAAAACACTGAACAGAAGTATAAATGAAAATGTGATGTAACCCAAAGTACAAATTCGACCATCTACCTCAGTAAAACTGATATATGGGATCACTTAGACAGGAAAAGCAGTTAGGTCTGTCAGGGCATCATGCTTTTTAAGGAAGAACACTTATATGTTTAAAAATGTTTTTAGATTATAAAAATAGCTATTATATGTGGTGTTATTTCAAGCAAATATAAACATATTTCTAGATAAAATGTGATTTAACATCACTTGGTTTAATTCTAAACATTTCCCCCTAACATGACTGCGTGCTAACCCTGTCGTAATAAATGATTAATCTAACACTATGCAATCAGGAGATTATCCATCCTACCCACAGAGAAAGCCTTAGGCCAGCATTGTGTTTGTGTGTGTTTCTGTTTTTGATTAGTCTTCCGTGCATGTGCTGTAATAATATGTGCATATCCTTGCTGTTCACAGCACGTCTTTTTTCCTTGGTTGGCTAAATGAATAGGCTTTCAAGAATGTGCCCCTTGAGGAGCAGTGCTGCTGGGAATTCTGTCCATGAAGACACAAAGTGGCTTTGCTCCTATACAACCAAACAGCTTGACTAACAAAATTCAAGCAGTGTAGTTCTGGACAATCAGATGATTATAAAGGGGACAGAATGTAGGAGCAGGATAACCTTTATATGACCTTATCTAGCCTGGAGGGGACCATGTGATCTGTAATTGAGTGCGTGTTCGAGAGAGCCGGGAGGCTCCACGGTGACTACGAAGTAAGGTTCAATCAGCGGCAGGATCGACACGTAAGATAGACACGTAAGACATGAGCATACACAGCGTTCGTGTTTTGAAATCACTTAAAGCATTTGTTCATGGTGTTGCGTGGTGTATTTAAATGATAGGGTCATTGATTCATGATCCTTTCACATTTACCCTGCAATGCAAATGAATAAACCACATAATCTTAGGAAAACAGTGTGATTGTTAGGGTAAATCTTTCATGGTTAAGATATACTATACTGCCATATTAGATGCACTCACAAAGGAAGTGCATTGCTGCTTTTACTTTCAGTTGCAAGCCTGTTTCTTATACCTTTCACAATTCACAGACTCTTGTGTTAGGCAGAGAGCTATAGACAGGTGTAGGTGTTTCCCTCCCTGATGTCTACATAGCCGCTGGCTCAGACGACGTGAAGTAGAGAAAAGAGAAACTAGAGAGGCAATGACATGCACAGCCAGACAGATAGAGAAAGGAATCACAACCAGAGACAGAATGTTGTTTTATCCTCCTTTGGTATGCCAGCCATGCTTGTCTCTAAATCCAGTGAGGTGATGTACTAGGGGTTTTCTGTGCTCAGCAGAAGTGGAATGTCTTGTCAAGGGTTTTGCCTCTGCTACGGCCTGTGCCATTTTCGTTCGCTTTACTGAACCGCTAAATGGCAACGAGCGAAAAGTGACGCTGCAGGGCACAGCATGAATACATCGAGAGCAAGGAGAAGGGGGTGTGGAGGTGAAGTGGGTGGTGAAAAATAAATGTAAGTGTTTCTGCCTGTGTTGCTCAGTTGTGTCCAGAGAAGGCAACAGAGAAAATGAAATGTGATATTTGCTAGAACATTGCAGCCATCTGGCATGAAGCAAATCTTTACTTATGTTCCTTGCAATAATATAAGAAACAAAATGTTTATGCAGAACCACTCACCAGTGCTGGATTTAATCGTCTCGTTGCCAACAGTCTGTCCCAGTAGGTCGTACTGGTTTAATCTGGAGCTCTCACCTTCCACCACCACTGAGTTTGAGGCATTCTTTGTCCAGGTATATGTCACCTCGGTTGTTGTGTATGCATCTATAACATGCGAGTCACACACATTTATTATATTTATATATAATTGGCCCCTAAATTAATATGTTCATATCTAAAATAAAGCTTTCCAGACATAAGAGTTGTACTCACAGCTGCCAAATTTAAGAGGACAGGAGTGGAAATCCATGGGAAAATCCTCAAGATGCATTGGACACTCTGCATGCACCGTCAATCTGTGACAGTAAGTTAAATACTACGTTTAATTTATAATAAAAATAAAAATAAAAAGAGAAAAAAATAGCATAGCAGCATGTGATAAAGAACGCTGACAGTATTCTGAATCATGAGACAGAAAAAGCACTGTTTGTTGTGCTTATTCCATTATAAGACTCTTAGTGGAAGAGATACAAACTGCTAACACCATGATGTGAATAACATTCCCTTTGAAAAGGTCAAACACATTATATTAACAAAAACAGCTGTAATGTAACTGCCCTTAGAAAGAGATACAGTGTTTGTACAAAGAAGCTCTTACAATGTATAAATTAAAGAATATTATATATATGTGGGTGTATGTGTAACACAAATAAATTTTAACGGCACACATTTTATTAACACGCAATTAATGCAGCTCGCATTTCTCACAATTTTTAATTAAAAAAAATAACAAAATTATATGAATTTCTTGGGCAATTGCTACTGGGACACCTGGGCTGGGTCGCCTGGACGAGGGTGTCTGATGTTGAAAGACCCGAAACACCCAATGACCCCAGGGTACATCACTGATGATGTGTCCAAGTGCATCTGCATGATGTATTTTGTATTATTTCTATCTGGTGTAGCCAGTGACTCCCAGGAATAGACTGGGTGGCAACCAAGGATAGTATTGTGACATCTGAAAAGACAGAGTGCAGCCGGAAAGACGGCATGGGACAGGAAGGGCTGGCAACCCAACCTGAATATTCCGCAAGGGAGACACCAATATTGCTACAGAGAAACCTTCTGAAATATACCCCCAGGGAAGCCCGATAGGGGAGGAGGATGAGATCCCCAATAGGACGGCCTCAATGGTATTGACCCACGCTAATGGAAATGAAATAATGAGAGTAAGATGCATCTGCGGAAAACTATGTAAGAATCAGCATGGCCTAAAGATACATCAGGCAAGCATGATATATATATATATATATATATATATATATATATATATATATATATATATATATATATATATATATATATATATATATGTATATATATATATATATATATATATATATATATATATATATATATATATATATATATATATATATATATATATATATATAAAGCTCAAATACCACTGACTGACTCACTTATTCATCAGAAATCTCAAAAACCACTGCACGGATTGCAATGAAATTTGGAACATACCTTCCTCTTGGGTCTTAGGTGCTCACTAAGGAAGGGTTTTGAAAAATTCGCCCTGGATCGCGGCTAACTTGCGAAAAAAACGCGATTTCTGAAATCTAAATAAAGTTAACATTCTACTATTATCTTTTCTCCTGTAACAACTCAATTAAACAGACTTGTATGGCAGATGCTGTAATCTGTGGCTTATAGAAAACAACAAACGATAATGTCCAACCTCTGAAATCGTTTTCTTTTAGTAGACATTTGCCTAACATATATGGATGGAGTTTTATATGTCGGCACTTTGTACCGATCAATAAGTTATCTGATACAGTAACAGGTTTCAGGTACAGTATCCTCTGTACCATGACAATCATTTTT
Organism: Silurus aristotelis; assembly: GCF_946808225.1. Classification (NCBI taxonomy): domain Eukaryota; kingdom Metazoa; phylum Chordata; class Actinopteri; order Siluriformes; family Siluridae; genus Silurus; species Silurus aristotelis. The sequence goes on from NC_139587.1 coordinate 17,728,093, forward strand.
CTTATCTTATTAACTTATTAAAATAAAAGAGTGGCTGGTGAGCGAACAACATTGCAGCTGCTACAGTGTAAGTAGACTTGCTTTGTAGAGATTTCATAGCATTAACTTTAGATATCAATAGTTGAACAGTGTTATGAGCTGTTCAAAACTAAATAGAAAACTTTAATCGTGTAATATTTATACAATGAATATTGTTATATGAAAATATTCCAGTGCATATTACACCACCAAGATTATGTTTGTAAACCTGCACAGTCAGTAGTGTTTTATTCCTTACATTTTAGAACTTTAGAATTGTATTTAAATTTTGTATTTAAATTGTATTTTCAGTATATATGAAATTATAAACAAGTTGATTCATACTGCATAATCTTCAATCAGTTTTTTTTTTTATGGTCCATAGCATACACTACATAGAGCATACTATAATTTTTTCATCACCTCATAGTGTAAAGCAGAGTGCCGTCATCCTGGATACGCAAAAGCTTATTAGGCATGGTCATGTTGTGTGCCACTGATTTCTTCCCGTTATGAAAGAAAGTGTCTGGAGTCCAGATTTTGCTGGCCATCAGGTTGTTGAGACGCAGGATGTTCATTGGTCCTTCGAACTTCAATCTCTCATCTTTCCAGCTCTGCCTGAAGAACACATCTATTGTGTATTCCTTTAAAAAGATAAGAAAACAGAGAAATATAATGTTCCTTTCTGTGCTCAATCTTTTGCTAAATGCCACAGTATTGTGATGACACTGATTGACAACCGAAAAGGTTTTTTGTTATATTGAAATAAAGGCTTTTACTTCTTCAAGATTGGAAATAATTAAAAATCGTTATGTGACAATGACAGAAGCTTTTTTATCTGAAACTATTTATTCAAAACTACAGCATTTCTTTTTCTTACTGCAGTTTGGGATAAGGAGGTACAACACAACTTATGATTCTATGTGAGCTAGCAGACTAATATTGGCTAGTGCAACAAAGATCTAGTATAACAATTCATCCTTATCTTAACAGCTAAAAACCTTTCTCTGTCTCTCTCATGTTTTATAAAATGAAGCCCTATAAATTTTGAATGAAATCTGAGCCCTTCAAAGGTCATCAAGTGGTACAGAGTGCACCTTGTATTGGCTATAATGTGATCAAAAAGTAGAAGGAGAAGTGCTTATAATGGATGCATATCCTCTTACTGTAAAAATTCCAATGTTCAGCCTTCTTATTGTCCCCCAGTGTAATGCCTTATTAGATTATAGGCATCTAAGTCTTTTTATCAGTCTTTGGAGGACAACATTTTTTATTTATTTTTTTTACAAATACTAAAAACAGCCAATACGGACATTAATTAAATATTTTCCAAGGATTCCTTTCCCTTGAAAAGCAAAGGTGGCAAAGAACGTAGAACAAGATGAAATCTAGATATAGTAGGGAAAATAAATTGACTAGGAGGTTATCAAGGTAAAGTATTATTATTATTATTATTATTATTATTATTATTATTATTATTATTATTATAATTTATAACATCAACAATGATAATATTGCTGTTGTACTAAAAACTATATAGTACTATATATAGTAACTATATAGCAGTATACAGTTCTTACTGCAAAATTTAATATAAAAAAAAAAACAGTTACAATATTGTTGACTCAACAACATAGTACAAAACTAAACCTAAAGCTGTACAAATTAAAACCTATGAACAAAATAATACATTATTTTTTGCAATTTTCATAAAAATTAAATTCAATTAGCTGAATTTCTGTGCACTAGGTTTACACTGAATTGAATAAATACTGTATAATAAAACTTTACAAGCATCATGACAATATCTAGTATAAAGCCCAGAAATGAATTCAGACTAGATTTTACATTTTTGCTGCTTGGGAAATGCTTTTGATCTTTGACCCAAATAAAGTAAATACAACAACATATTCATGCTCACAACATGAAGAAAAGGAGCACAGGCAGAGGCGAAGCAGATGCTTTTGTGCTTATATTAATCGTAATATTATATTAATAGTAAACCAACAAGCTGCAAGTGTGAAAGTTCTTTGCCATATCAGGGGCAGGTGTAGTGTAATGGAGGTTTGTCTGGAGCTTTAGCAAAAGCAGTGATGTCTCTATTTGACCCTGGCAATACAATCAACAACCTTTGTGGGCAGAAAAACAGCACAGCCACTAAACAATTGGTGCTCTTTCTTAAGCCATCACTTTCTTTTTTTTCCCTTGTATCTGTCGTATTCGCACCTTGCTGCTACTAATACCTCTTTAGTCCACCCTATTTTACCCTCTCCATTTCCTTTTCTCTCCATTTCCCATTCCCCAGTGTATTCCCACAGAAAACTGAGGCAGGTGAAGAGCTGCTTTATAATGCCAAAGTGACCTACAGCCTCCCCTTTCATCCATCACTGACTAGGCTTTGCCTCTCCTCTGAGCCTGAGGGAAGCCCATTCTGTATCACATTCAAACTTTAACTCTAATTTAATAGACACTGGGCAATCTGCTGAAGATTTAGCTCGCTGTGGTCACTCAGGAAAAGAGATGACAGCAGCAAACGATAATAACAAACTTGACCATAAATGCTAAGTGTAACTAGATACTCAGGAGTTCCATGATCCTAAATATTTAGACATAGGGCCTTCACTACAAATTTCATAAAAGTGAATGTAGGGCTATAATAACACAACATTTGTATTCAATATATAATTATTATATGATATGGTGGTGTTTAAATGTGTGCAATTTTTGATTGACTAAAACATTCAACATGATAAAAATGACAGAAAGATAAAGGTACAAATGTGACAGGGTTGATGGATTCAGACTCTTAGACATATATACCAGTTTTCTGTTTATCTGCAAACCTCATAGTTTGTTATAGCATTAGCTCTGAAAATAAAACTTCAGTAGATCTAAAGGCAGAAGCAGGAAGGGGAAGCAGATCCAAGCAGTGAAACAGAATCGAGAAAAAAAGGTTTTTACAGATTGCCTCAAGTCCTTAAGATATAGCACCAAGATCTTACCTCTACAATCAATATCACTTGACAAGAAGAGATAAAACACAGAAAACATGATAAGGCCATCATCATTAAAATAGAGGTGCAGGAAAAAGGTAGTGCAATCTTTAGATGTTTAAGACTATGTACAGATCAGCAGCCCTAATCATTTCTTGCATACATACATAATGCATTAGAGGCTACTGCAACAGACGGATCAATGATCAAAGGTTGACTAATGTTGAAAGCCCATTTCTGCAGATAAAATATTTTGAAAGAACCTGAACATTAGGTAACATCAGGTTACAATGCAATTAAATACAGAATCTTTTTCATGAATTTAAAGAAGAACACTGGGATTGTGGTATCCATGAAAGGCTTCACTGTCAGAAGAACGTGCGTAGATCCATTTCAAAAGGTGCAAAAAAAAAAAAGAAAAAAAAAAAAAGAGACAACTGTCAAACCTCTTGAAATAGGGAGAGAAAGAGAGGGGAAGGTGAGAAAGAAATGAGCGAAAGGATGAACTCCAGGGAGCGTGTGGAGGCAAAGAAATAGAACAATTTGTCTTTGAAAATGAAAAATATATCAAAGTAAAGCCTGGACGTGCCCGTTGAGCCTGTGTGTCTTTTCTATAGAAAGAGGGCAGCTTGTAAATCAGTAACGAGGACGGCAAAAAAAGACCCTTTTTTTAATGCTTTACATCCCTATTCCATGACAGAAAGAGTAGAAAGGAGACAAAAGTATACAGGTCCCTCTCTGGAGCTAATCTAATCCAGCATGTGTTTCAGAGAATGGCAAGAGCCAGAAAGAGAAGAGACATAGGGAGACCTGTGGCAGAAGACATAAAATGGATTATGGAGGATTTGGACAGCGAGAGTTGAACCAGAAGAAGGGCAGGATGGTGGATGGGAGGTGAGACATGTCCTGCTGGTTTGTGATTCTCTATGCTTTGAAGCAGCAGGAGAAGTGTTTAATCTTACACGGACAGGACAGCGCTGATGCGTTAAAACAAAGAGCCAAGAGCTAAGGATCAAGCACAAAGCATAATACAGGAGTGTCTGAAACTATCTTGTTGCATTGCACACAATAATTAAATTCCACTGCACAAAAATCATGAATAGCGAAACTATCGCGGTATTATGAATTTTCCCATGAAAATATTACTTTCTTCTTTCCAAGCTTCAAATATTTTTGTATTTGGAATGTAAATGAACATGAACAGGTACTGCATGAACGGAGAGTGTGTTCTGAACAGATTCAAATTGTATATATATATTTTTTTTTAAGTTACCAGAAAGTTTCACAAAACATCTAACTGATGAAACAGGACTGCAAAAAAGAAGGACTTCTTGAACTTTAATGCTGCTGTGAAAGAGCTGTCAGATGTCAGAAGGCAAAGAAAGACCACATATGTTGTGAAATACAGTAGAGCCAACTAAATTTGTTTCGAAAATATCACAGGGAGATGCGGAAAACAAATCTGCGCATGTATGCGTGTCTCAGTATTCCTACCCCGTGTTGACAGTGATGGCATTTTTACACCTCTTTTTTTTTCTTGAATTTTCCGAAGCCATGGTAGTGACCTTTCCAGTTTGGGCCACATTTACTTCAAGGTTTAAACCTGAATACAAATATTTGGGGCAGCCAACAAATACAGATACAGATAGTATCATTGTGTTACAATCCTAATATGTATTATACGCATATATACTGTATTTATAAATATTAACATTCGCCTCCTGTGCTATTTATGAATAGCTTACCCTCCTTTTTTTTTTCACCCCATGCTGTGTCTGGCTCGATGCTTAGACGGCTCTGATTAAAACCTGCATTAAAAAGCTGCTTCCTTTGGCTGCGTCACTATTTGAATTGATAATGGAGACAGCTGCGCTGGCGGATCCATGAGTCATCGAGCTGCTTTCTCTGGCTTATCAAAGGAGAAGAATCTAATTCAGTGTGGCACGGGTGCAGTAAGGTGGCATCGCTTTTCATTTCACCCCTGATATGGTGGCATCTGATACCCGCAGGGCCACCATGGGCCATTGTCAATTCAATACTGGCCTCTACACACAAGACATGGCTCTTTATATATGTTTTAAAGCAAGGGTGGCCAATACGTCGATCGCGATCTACCGGTTGATCGCAAAAAGGTAGTGTGGGTAGATCGCATGACATAAAAAAATTTATATTTATTTATTCATTTTAATAGTAGGAAGATCATTTTGACTTGGTAATTTTCTAAGTAGCTCGCATGCTGAAAAAGTGTGTGCACTATTGTTTTCAACAAAGCATAGCGGAGGAGAGAAAAAAGAACATCGTTTACAATATTTATGTCTAAAATATTCGTGCTGTCACGGTTTCATGTTCGTTCATTGCTTTATCATACATCAGAATCAGAATCGATTCCCATTAAGAAATACATAATTGCGATCAAAACATAGAGAAGAACACTGTATTGATGACCAGAACTAAATCAAATAATTATCTGTTTCTGGCTATGCACCACTGCACACTGCTGTGCTTCTTCACCTTAGCACATGGCTTGTCTTTGCAGCCATGTGCTAATACGTATGAGAATTTTCTTTTTTTTTTCAATTCGGGTGTTTATTTTGCATACATAAAAGATATTTCCTTTTATTTTTACCTCCAGATCGAGTCAAATTCATATAATAGCACCATTAAACCAAAAAAATATATTGCCATGAGGTTAGGATACCATAAACATTATGAACATAACACCTAAATGTATAAATATCATTTCTAAATTATCACATCTTTAAGACACATTTGTATTGAGAAGATTAAGAGCAGTGAACTCACCATATCAGTGTCTGAAACAGGACCAAAACTGGTGACGTAGATATCAGTCTTTACTGTGGTGACCCGGTCTGAAAAAGAAAATAGGGGAAGATGCAAAGAATCTCTTGATAATGCAATCTTTATGTAAAACTGTTTTGTAAGAAGTCTAATACACCTCTGTGTGTTGACAAAAAAGAATAGGGAAGATTTATCAGCTTGTTTGCTACCTTGAGTTCATATTTCATCTGCACATTGCCTATATTCCCATGAGGAATGAAAACACATCTTGGAGTGCTTGTAAGTACACCTAAGTACCGTCTTTCCTAGCTCCGCTTTGTGTCTCTGCCACTGAAGGACTCTTTTATCTGTCTCGCTACTATTTTGGTGATTGTCATTAAGTAGATATTTCGCTTTCTTCTTTATGTCTGGCTTTCTGTGTCATTCTGCTCACCCTTGCTCCTGTTTATGCCTGGCTGACTCAGAAAGCTCCTTCTTTGGGTTTTTGTTCTCTCTGTGGCGGCGGTTCAGACTTAGATGTGGATCGTTAAGTGTTGCTCATTAACGCTAAACAACACACTATGAGAAAAAAAACACTGGGATCTTGATCAGGCTCAGAGTCCTCGGTCAAAGACCGTACATAAAAAATTCAGTTCCATTCTCTGTGTAAACAGTAGATAATAGAATATATGTATTTGCGTGCATAAAATTGTACCAACCAAAGATGATCAATATCTAATGATGTAGTTGATCAAAGAATGCTAACAAAATCTTGACTTCTAAGCAGAAGGACTCTTTCAAAAGTATAATTTTCTCAACAGAAAAAACAAAGAGCATTTTCTGCAATTTCAGATTTGCACAAAAGGTTTGAAAAAAAAGAATGAATTTAGCTGTACAGTGGAACCTCGGAAGAGTTAGGGACCAAGACCGGTCGCGAGTTCCGAATTTTCGTGACCTTTTGATACGCCCCTTCCAAGTAAAAACCCAAAGAACACTATACGAAATCGATTTAAATGAGTAAATAACACTATTTCACTCCATAACACTTAATTATTAGACTATTTTAACAATACTTTATGTAAATTAACAGCAATTACAATGCTTAGATAAAAAAAAAGAAAGTACAGGTACAGTAAAGTATGCAGTAGAGAAGTACAGTATAATAATACATAATAAAAATAGTTTTAAAGCATTTTTTAGACAATTTTAATGAGATAAACCTTGATTAGAAATGTTAAAACTAGCGTTTTGAGCAGCTCGCGGTTGCTCACGAGCCGATCTGAATGAGAGTCGCCGGTCGAAATGAAGTCGCGAGCATGCGAGGTCGCGAGCGCTGAGGCCGCGAGCTCCGAGGTTCCACTGTATTATGTTTGATACACACATGCTAAAATTAAAAGTATGTGCCCTGAAGAGGTTGGCAATAATTTACTGTTTAATACCAAAGCATGCTTTCAAAGCCCCAGGATATTGTTCTGGTTTATGAATAGATATGTAATGTAGGTTGGTTAATTCATCTCAGAGAAAGGAATGAATGCTGTTTTCAAAAACCAAGCATTGCCTTGATGCCCCCTCCCCCATGCCTTGACTCTCATATTGTTTTTTGCATGAAAGTGCTTCAAAATACACAATTCCATAGTAGAACACTGGCTAAGACACCAAGGTCAAATCATAAATGTTAGAGATCCTTTTGCTTTTAATGGTTTTGAAATATATGTGTTTTTAGTTCAATGGAAAACAGGATGAGCATAATTGCAGTGGGTCACACATGCAGACATTCAACAAGTAAAAAGGAATATAAAACAAAACAAAAAAACACCAGGGACAAGAAAATTGACATCTTCATAACTACCTAATCATTCAAAAATCCAGTCAATCAATTGACAGAAGCACAATCAACAGCAGAAAATCACATTGGGTTCAACATGTGTCAGCAAAGAACAAGAATCTGAATCAATGTGCACAGACTTCACTAAACTGGACAGCTGTGAAAAGTGGTCAAGGTTTAATGTATTGTGCATTCTGTATTGCACAATATTATTCTGTGTGTGAAGAGTGAATGGCTTTTCAAGGCTTTTCAGCAATGCAGAAAAACAAAAAACAAAAGTATACACAAAGTATACACAGTATATCTTAAATGTGGACATATTATCTAATATTTTTTATAACCTAAATAAATAAAATATATATAATTCTTTCTCTTTTTATTACATTAACCCTTCTTAGCTTAGATTGATTGTTATAAAATAATAAAAACGGATACATTTTGACTTCTGTGAGGCACACGGATGGCACGGTCAGAATCTGATACCAATAGCTTAGCAATAGTTTAGACCGCCTCGTGTCAAAAGTCCAGGATGATAGAGGTGGAGTATTAATGTTAGAAATGTTTTCTGTGCACTCATTGAGCCTGTTAATTCCAATCTTTGATTACATGTTTCAAACTTTGGCATGTGGTATAACGGGAGTTGATAGCATGTCAACAAGGACCAGAATATATATATATATATATATATATATATATATATATATATATATATATATATATATATATATACACACACACACACACACACACACACACACACACACACACACACACACACACACACACACACACACACACACACGATAATTCATGGCTAGGTGTGCGTTTTAATGCATAACTTGAACAATGTGATTACTCCGCAGAGTGCTCTAAAATCGTGTACCTAATTGCACAACTAGCCATGGATTATCCTGCTTATACCATCGTTATTAACCAGCCTTGTCAAGTTAACACTTGCATTGATATTTCAGTGCAAAACTGCCTGAGTGGATAAAAAACAATAAAGGTGAATCTTCTTTAGTTCTTTTATTTATGGAAATAGAATTATATCCATTCTAAATCATACACAGCGAAAAAATAGTGTGTTGCGATTAGATTTTTTAAAATTAGTTTTAATAATATTCACCATATCATTTAAATGACATGCAAAAATCATCCTAAGCTAAAAAAAGGTCAAATGAAAATCACTTTCTTCCTCTGTATCAACTATGATTGCTTGTTACTATGGTTACAATAATTTATAAGGTAGAGCATTCATTCAGAACAGTAATTAAACTAATCGGAACTACCTTCCAGCCAACCTGAAAGCTTTCAGACTGATCAGGGTATAAATGTACCAGCTGTATGCAGTTATTTGTCAAAAGTCACCACAAAGATTTTAAAAGCTAACTATATGTCCAATCCCATCTTGCATCAGCACTCACTTAGCTCAGGATGGAAGATCACAAAACAATCGTTCTCTTTTAGATTTTTAAACACAATCCAATAAAAACGGGTGTCTTTTGCAAGGATTTCATTTCCAAACCGATTAAATTTTAATGCTTGTAAACAGAAAAAATCAAACTCCATTATCTGTCTAAATAAGCTTCAGCCATATCCTCCACCTGCTACAGGTCAGAGGTCTGGGTTATTTTTCTGGGTGGTGTGTGTCGCTGAATGTGAAGTGGCTGGGTCATGCTTGAAAAAGGCCACAGTTCAGGACGCATTCTCTAGAATGAGAATCTGTCCAGATGGGATGTGTTCATATGGAGGCATGCCTCCTGGGAAATCCTCTAGTCTGAAATCGCTCTCTTATTGATGAGATGTGTTTACATATTCAGCAGCTTACTCCAGATGACAGCAGTTTGAATCTGACAGGTTGACACTTGAGCTGCACAATTTATTTTTCTCCAACTTCCTTTTTTTTTTCTCCTATCTCGCTTTTGCAGCTTTTAAGCATCCCCCCCCCCTTTTTTTAGAAAGACAATGAAACTACATAACACTACCTGCTTTTTCATTCGAAATAATCAAGACGAAACATAGCAGTATGCAGCTTTTCAGTCCTAGTTGTATTTTAAGTCTTGCAAATCTCTCATGCTGTGATGCCAAATGCACTACTGTATATAAATGTGTACATATGCTGGGGAACATTTCTGTCTGCAATTGCACACTCAGCAGGTTTTTCAACTATGTAAACCTTACTCCAACAACAAGAGGTTTGTCAAACGACTTTTCTTTAAACCAAGATCACTGGAGTGAAGATGGTAGCTGTAATTTCACCTTCAGCTCAATCAATGATCTGTTAAGGGCAAAATAATAATCAGAGATCTGTTTATGCTGCACCTTTATGTGTCTTTTATTAGGGCATTAAATCCTCAGTCCTATGACAATAAAAATGTTCCTTTAGATAGTAAGAAATGGCCTCTGGCTGATCATTAAATGCGCTAAAGTTAATCAGGTACAGTCTTTGATAACAATAGCAGGCGGTTTTGATTTATTGAGAATGGCGCAGTTTTGAGTGGCTGGGATAAAGGTGAGAAAAGTATATTAGATCTTGTAGCACAATAGGTTGTAAAAATGTAAGGCTTAATATTTATGGAAACAAAGCAATGATTAAAAATTATTTTTACATTTTAGGATTCTGTTTTCTCATCAGTGTTCACATCTATTTCATGCCAGCTAAGACTGTAAAAGTTTTTTTCCCCCAGAGATGTTTGGCTGATTGAGTCAAAGCCATTGCATATTTGAATTTCAAATTATTGGAGACACTAAAAATTATAAAAATTATTGGAGATACTAAAATTACATTGTAACGGAATGCCAAACGTGCAACATGTCAACCAATAAGCTTTGCGTGGAAATTGAGCAACATTTCCACTTAAAGCTTATTGGTTGACATGTCGCACGTTCGTCATTCTGTTACAATGTAATTTATGATACATGTATTTCAAATACGTATTTCAATAAAAAAATAGTATTTTGTCATTTGTATTTCATAGGGTCAATGAAAATAGCTTCATATATTGTATCAAAATACTTTAGTGTTTTGTATTTTTGTAGTTTCAAAATACTGTAAAATACTTTGTAAGAAGTCTACATTATGACATCATTAAAAATGCTGCCTCTGATTGGTGCCTACCCAGGAGTTTGCCCAGACTTGTTGATATCAGAACAGATAATTTATTTTAATGGAAAAAGGTGGTCAAGGTAAGTAACTGACCAGACTGCCAGCTTCCATATTGATCATTTAATCATTGTTAAAATGCAAAAATGCAATTATATTACAATTATGAGTCATTCGCAAACTGTTAAACATTTAACTGAGGATTACTTTAACTCCAACCTTCATCAGGGAGATCACAGGGAAATGTGTGAATATTTATTCGGTTAACTGGTTGCAAATGACTCATAATTTTATCCTAATTTAGTTACTTAGTGTTTTGCTATCAAACATTGTTTACTTAATCAACTGAGTCAGTGTAATGGTGAAGAATAGGCCAATTAATGTGAGGTTTTCGAAGAAATTTCACATTCCCTTATAAAAGTATTTTTTGTAGTATTTTTAAAATACAAAATAAAGTAGTTATTTTTTGATGGTGTAGCTTTTGTGTTTTGTAGTTTATTTTGATACACTTAAATTTGAGGTATTTGGTATTTTATTTTAAAATACATTTTGATATTTTTGCCCATTATTATGAGTTCATGATTATCATGTTATTATGGTTTATTCAGGGTTCTGGAGGAACGCTGTCTCATTTCACTGTGTACTGCGTCAGCTATACATGGTTGAAAGAAAATTAAAAGCTTGTTGACTTCTTGACCTTACTTGATTGTATACTGTATATATGTGCTTGCTATTAGCTCTTAGTGAACTTGTGAAATGCAGTTCAGCAAACTGTCAGTATATGATTATTTTTTCCAACATTGTGTTGATTTCAGTTTAGCAAAAAGCAATAACTGATTCCACTAGGGCTTTGGGATCTTTCTTTATCACAACCCCATATTGATTGATCGGTCAATAAAAAGCTCTTTAGCAGTCTTGGGAGAGGTTTCATTTCAAAAGCACAGCAAAGATTTGATAATGATCCTGCACCTGAGTTTTTATATGGTCTGAGATATTTCACATAGAAATATAGACTTGAAGCATTGTTATATTATAACTATCCACGTCTTAAAATCAAGCTTTAAAAGACAGTAAAACCTCCCCCATCCTCTCCTTTAGTCTCTGTTGGGTCTGACAGAGATTGATGGTGGCATACTAAGTTCCAATACACTTTCTCCTGCATGTAGTCCGTACTAGAATGTCTGTTTAAATAATGATTTAATAAAACTGATTAAACATTTGGTTATGAATATGCTTACACACCCTCCGATTGAATCTGAGATGTTATAGTATTTTTATCTCTACATTTATCTCTAAAGATTTAGTATATACATAACCCCCTTAAAATAAGACTGGTTTTAGCATCTTATTTACCAGACAAATATGTCAGAGTTTACTTTGGATCTCTACTTATGAAAACAGAATATCAACAAATAATGTCCATTCCATATTTAATGATGTTCACAGGCTGAGCAAAATTGGACAGCTGAAGATAAAACACTAAGCAATAATTTTCTCCTCAGTTTTAGCAGTCTGTGCCCACGGTACCTCATGCTACTGTTCTGGTTTGACAGGAGTGGACGACAACGTACTGTTGTAGAAGCTATGCCCCAGGGTTCAATGTGTTTACGCATTTTAATGTGTTTATGCTAATTATGCTTATTTTTGCTAACCATGGTTGTAAAGACTGGCTGTTTGAGTTACTAAATACTTCCTGTCAGTTTGAACCAGTCTGGCCATTTCCCTTTGACCATCAACAAGGCATTTTTACATGTGCAGAAATTAGAAGCTATCATGTTATCTCATATAGAACCACCATTCTAAGTACAAATCATAAAATACCAGGTGATTAGCAGTCTTTAAAACACTCAAACCAACCTGTCGAGCACCAAAAAACATGCCACACCACTTTTTGTCACTGAAATTTACTGAGACCACATTGCTCAATATAAACAATAACAAAGTGCTCTGATTATAACAGCATGAATTTTGTTTTGCATTAGACTGCTGATGATTAACTGATTGTATAAACTGTACATTATTAAACTGGCCAGTAAGTGTACATGTATCATTAATTCTTTCTTTTTTGTTTTTCTAAACTCTGTTTAGTATCCAAAATTAAACGTGATATAAGGGTGATATGCTGCACAAGACAAGACAAGGAAAGGAGAATAGAAAATCAATCTTTATAATGTTACATAATTGCATGATATTGCTATTATTGGTACATTATAGCAATACCAAAGCAATAATAAAGGATAGATACAAGCCAGGCTTAATCCTAATTTATGCTCGTTGCCATGGTTACATTCCAACACACTTGAATAGGGAACATTAACCAAATCTGGATACGGTCTAATATTCTGACTGACAGCTCAGTGGAAACAAATTATGTTTGTGCATACAAAAAAAAAATGTTTGTGAAGTCAGGATAAAAATTCTATTTAAACAATCATTCTGAAGAATCTTTTTAATTACCTGCAAAATAGAAACATAATCACATCAGCCTTTGTACAACCTATATACACAATCAGTACAGGTGATGCAAAAGGTTTTTGCAGGAAATACACATACATACATATATATATATATATATATATATATATATATATATATATATATATATATATATATATATATATATATATATATATCAGTAGATCATTGCATCATCAAAATAATAACCAGAGGCAAATGCAGGAACTAAATATGCTGCAGCATTTGATATTTTTTAGACTTCCAGAAAACACTTTTAAAATAACATATGCTTCAACTACACTATAAGGATGAAAAAATAATTTATGTAACCATTGTTGAACTATTTGTAGACATCTTTTAGTAATGATTCATTATAACTGTTTCATTAAATATTAATTGTTTAACATATTAGGCAGGGTAGGGGGGTTGGGTTTGTTGGCTGGCTGTCAGTTTGTAGAACAGTGGAAATCAATGATTTAAATGCATTTGGAATTCACCTGCCAGGCAGTGTTTTAAAAATTATATACAGCTTTCTAATAATAAACCTTCATGTCAAAACAATGAAAATAAATTTTTGTCACTGCTTACACTGTTTATGGACAATATACATCATATAAAAGTGAAGCAAAACTAAACAGCAAATATAAAATGAAAAAGAAATTCTTTGAACAGATCCTAGAAGAACTGAAATGATCCTTCGATGAACACACTAATGCTGATTGTCAAGGAAAGCTTTTATCGGCCCTTGTTATGTTTGTATAAGATGAGGAAAGGGTGATTATTTTGGCAGGAACAAATTGCCTGTAGCTCATATACTTCCTGCCAGACAACAGGGTTATATTAATCACAACAGATGTGCCTCAATTCAGCCCAATATGATATTGAATAAATTAAGAATTTTAATTTTAATTTCAATAAAGTATGAAGCCTCGATTTAACCAGAACAATTGGGATATTATAAAATGTATTAGTGATTACAGTGCAGTTACAGTGCTAATATAGTTATAGTATTATTAAACCTACTTTATTATTCTATTACTATTTATACTGTTAACCTGTTGGCCTACATTTACAACCATCTTTAGGTATAAAAATACAATATAACGCATTACTGGAATAGTTAAACAATTTTGTGTTTGATTCTATGACAAAATGTGACATTTTATATGATATTATATATATATATATATATATATATATATATATATATATATATATATATATATATATATATATATATAGTGAACCCCGATAATTTGCATTTTGGAGCTTGTGGCTTGTAAAATTTGTGGGTTCTCATTTGGAACCTAATTAACAGCAAGTTGCGGATTATCTTAAAATTCGCGGAAATCCGCAGCAGGACCAAATGTTCAGGAATGTTGGGAATGACATTTCTATGTTTTCACTAACAAATTTCATAAAAATGTTTAAAACCCATTATTGTATTAAAGTGACATAATGCCTAGATGAATTTACTAAGGTACCATATGGGCTGCGGGGGTGCATCTAATATTCGCGGATATGTATATCATGCTGTCGAAATTAATGTGTTAATAAAGCGTTAACGTAAATTCATTTTAATGTTTCAAATTTCATTTAACGTGTGATTAATGCAGCGTGCATTTCTGTTTAACCATTTGTATAAAAAATATAAATAAATAAATATAAAAGAGAATTAATTAAAACCTTCAACGCAACACCCAATTAATCACGACGTCCTTTCTTTACCTAGATATAAAAAAAAAATAAATACATCCACCGAAAAATTCTTTTTAATCACTAAACATTTGTTTTACTGATGCGCCAAGTACTAAAATCCACCCTGATGCACATATCCAGCAATTAAAACTGTCAATTTGGAAATATAGCAAAAGTTCTATTTGGTTTCCTGATGATTTACGTGATTTAAAACACTAAGATTTCTTTTAAACATTTTCAAGAATAGATGCAAATTTTACGCCAACCACATCCAAAAACATCCTATGCAATTGTGTGGTCCATGTTTGTGGTAACAGTTTGATGAAGAATCATATGGCTGGTAAAGTCAGGTGTCCCAATACTTTTGTCCATATAATGTACCTTTAAATGGGAGGCAATGTTGGGGACAGTGTAGGATAGAATAGTGTACATTCCTGCAAACTGTGATTGGATCCCCTATGAATTCGCTAATCCAGTCATGACTAATGACAACTGCTCATTGGATCCAGCTTCAGTAAGATATGACAGGCAGACAGCTTGAATGCAGATAACACTGCACACGAGCATACTGACACTCTGGCACCCAGGCAAGAAAAAAAGTAAAAAGATTTGTGAAGGGTAATTAATAATATAATAGTATTTGATGTTACCAAATTTGTTATTTAATCAATTGGTCATGGCCCTTTTGACTGCTAAAATCTCCCTTTACGCCTACTAATAACAGGAAATAAATGTACTACCAAAAGCACATTATTTGGACAAGCAGTGGAATATATGAAAAATGAAGAATGGTGCTTGAGTAACCAAAACAGTCATTCGGCATGACACTGTCTCTGAATGTAACAAAAAATGTTACATCATACACAGTGGCATGCAGCCATGAAAAATATTATTACACACAACTTGACAAACTGATATATATTTCACAGTTTCACATTTGTATCTGTAGCAGATATTTTTTAAGAGAAATTTGCTAAGCACTCGACTCAAAACAGAATTAATAAATAATATTGCTTCAGTAGATCTAACCACTCAAAAATGTGTAGGCTATTCATTAGAAATCTCCCATGTAGAGAACGGTAGAGGATTTTACAAGGTTTTAGGCATAAATTTAGGCATAATTCTTCTACAGTTTTTATAGCCTCTGTTTTCTATTTGCCTGAACTGTTATAAAAGCAGGTGGAAAATGTATTATGGATATGGGCTAAAGGCCTACCTCTTTCCAGAAAAAAGTGAGATCTAGTGCAGAACAGTAAAAGCTACTGTAGGAAGTCAGTTTATGTGTGTTTTTTAAATAAAGCACCAATAAAGTTACCACTGACCTAAGTTTACATATTTGCGTGTCAAAGTATACATGGCAGAGGGAAAACCAGAATTTATCGATTGCTATTGGGGGTGGGATATAGGCTAGTTTTCCAAAGTAAATATTTAAAGCCTGTTGTTTGCTGAGCTATACAGGATAGAGCTTATACAGCAAACCTAAACATGACTCATTTTTGAACTGTGGTCATTTTCATCTGTGAAACTAACTAGGTCTGCAGGAATGTGCAGGAATGGTGTAGCGTGTTCATTATGCTGAGGAAACACTTGACTAAGCACTGGACATCTATCTTTGAAGGCTATAAATTATTCACAGGCTTTAAAAGCCGAGGAAAAGAAGTTGAGAACTTTTAGGAGTGTTTGTCAATTTAATTAAAGGCCTGGTTTAAAGCACTGAAATGACAAACAGCAAAATGTTTAAAAGCTTCTGTGACAGCTAAACTCAGAGTCAGCAGTTGGACATGCCATGTAGAAAATAAGTATCAGATCTTACCTCCTAGTCCAGGCCTGAGCCGGTTATCGTAGCCATCCAGAAGTCTGTCCAAGATGCGTGTAAAGAGGGTGATGTTGTTTTTGAAGGCATCGGTTGAGGTGTCTGCACTTACTGACCTGCATGAGAAAAGAATATTGGTGATCATTTGCATACATGCATATCGTCCTTTAAAAAATACTGACTGGAATAATAGTTTGCTGTGTAAATGTTCTTTCGTACAATATACAGGCCATTTTCATTATCTAAAGGACTCTCATTGACTCTAAGGATTTCTCAAAAGTTTAATGTTGTAACAACCTACTTCACTTCTATCTCTGAGTTTTAGGAAATCAAATTCAATTAATTAACAAAATATGAATGAATTGTTAGCAATAATTGCTAAAGCTCACAGGCAGTTTTCATGTCATACATTTAGTTAGTTTCAGTTGTATGATGCATTATCTAGACAATTATACATAAATCTCTACTTTAATTAGTAGATCCTCCAGTATAACAACTACATGAGGTATTGTTGGTAAGGTATGAAATGTTCATACAACTTCTACCCATGGGGCTCCAGGCAAGATTGTCACATCAAATTTCAAGGCATGGAACAAAGAGTTTTTGGGCCTTACCTCACCTTCTGACAACACAGGGGAGCACAGATACCTTTCATCACAGACCAATGCACTAACCATCCTGATGCATAGTCACATTAAGTTTCGGAAAAAACAAATTCCATTCCTATTTTATTCTTACATTATCAGTAAACCTATTTATGTTCTGCTAGAATGTTCTAATAATAATTAAGTGATGTGTGTGAAGTGAAGCGGAAGCGAAGTGTGTATTCAGAGCACAAAGTGATTTTTCTCAGTGATTAGAGCGTGTCCTGGAGCAGCCACTCCACATCACTCCAACTGCTCTGATATCACAAGCTAAAGGCATTTGCCACCTGACCCAGTGCATTAGCCATCCCAAAAGATTGCAATGTGGTTTTTGCTAGTGGGAACTTGCTTGCGTTTCAAACATTTAAATACAACCTCATAATGAAAAACTTATTATTAAATTATTTCCTGAAGCAAAATTGGTTTGTTTAAAAATGATGCACATAATAATGATGCATGAATTTTTGGAGTGATTTCTAATGAAAAAGGTCACTGCACACTAGAGCTGGGGAAAAGAACCAAACTGTCAGTGTATAATGAGAATTCCACTACTTTCTAGTTGTGAACAAGTATACTGTATTTATTAGCTCACCCACCGGGTAAGTGAAAGCTTCAGAGTGCTTGTCCAGTCCCATATTCTGGATGCCTGGAAACTGACTGGACTAAAAAATAGTAGCTAAAACAGCATAAGAACATGTCACAATGCTAGCTAAGCATTCATGCATTAGCATGAACTAAGGGAAAAACTAAGTATTTAGTATGATCGATATACAGTATGATCATTTTGAAGCATGCATTATAATAACAGCTTCACTGTGTGTTGCAGACTACATACCACATACAAAGTCAGAGTTAAATGTTATTTTTTTTCCTGGTTGTTAAACCTACTGGTCCACTAAGCAATAAATAAATACTGATCTAATACCCAGAATATAAAATGTGCTTTTCACCTGGCCAGGTGATTTGCTCACCCACTACTCACATAATCTGCAAAAACCCAACCGCAGGTCACAGCCATAAATGGAGTCAACCCATTAATAGGTTGTGTACACCAGTAAGCCATGGTATAAAATCCACCTACCTAATATTTTGGGGGTCCCTTTATGCTGTCAAAATGCTCTGACCTTTCGAGGCATATACTCCACAAGACCTCTGAAGGTGTGCTGTGGTATCTGGCAGCAAGACTCTACAAGCAGATAATTTTAATCCTGTATGTTGTGAGACATTCAAATTCAAAACCCAAATAATTTAAAACCAGAAGTCAACACCAGCTGTTTCGTCAGGTTCATCAAACGATCCCTGACAATTTGTGCAATGTGGCAGAAACACTGTACTGTACTGCAAATTACATTATTTTTTTGCAATTATGAGGTGTAGTTGGTCTACAAAAATCTTAAGGTAGGTGGTATGTGTTTAATTAACAACCACATGCATGCCAGGGCCCAAAGACTCCCAGCAGAACACTGTTTAGAGAATCACACTGCCCCCACTGCATGCCTTCTTCCCAAAGTGCATCCTAGTTCCATCTCATTCCCAGGTAAGCAACACACACACACACACACACACACACACACACACACACACACACACACACACACACACACACACACACACAGCTGTCTATATGATGTCAAAGAAAACTGGATTACTCAGACCAGGTTATCTTCTTCTTCAATGATCCATGTTAGAATGGACTATTGTTATAATGGTCACATGGCTATTGTAGATGCTTTTGGCAGTAAACGGGGTCAGCATGTGGCTAGGCAGCCCTATACACAGCAAGCCCACATGCATAAATGAGCCTTGGGCACCCAAGACTCTGTCATTGGTTCACCAATTGTCCCTCCTTGGTCCACTTTTGGTACTTACTGTACTTACATACCACAATACAAGCCCTGCTGTTTTGGAGACACTGATGTTATATTATTGGCTGATGGTGTAATTCTATTATGTGTGAAAATTACTGTTCTGTGTTTATACTTCTAAAAGAGGCTATGAAGTGGTCTAGTATGTAAACTCTTTGCTGTTGTTTTTACAGAAGCCCATTATAAATATTTTTTGTAAGATGCAAGGTTACAATAGTTTTTTTCTCAGCTCTCTTATTGCTATATTAACGTCATTAAGTGATCAGGTCTTTGCACTTGACATCAGCAACACATGAAATAGAACATACAGAATTGTCCACGGAGTAGTCCAGAAGTACACTTCTTTCCAAGCCAAACAAGTAGAAGGGATCTACAGTGTTTATGTACAGAACCATCATTGCTATCGCATTAGAAAAATAAGTCTAGATAAGTGCCTTAGATACATCCCACCGTAAAAAAACAACAAAAAAAACCCTGTATAAAATTACTGTTATTTATGACTATGTGAGTGAGTTATATACAACCTGACACTGATTATCAATGCCAAGGCTATCACTGTCCGGAAATGCTGGATGGTGTAAGATTAAAACATCCACTGACAAATTTTAGGCTAGGTCAGTTATGCTGGCTAACACAATCACATATGAAAACACAAGTTACAACTAAAAGCATAATGCTTTTATGTTGCTCTGTTTTTTTCAGAGTCTTGCAAAGCCATCATTTTTACTAAGTAGATACTCGGTACCCAGTGTTTGCCAAAAACATCAGCATCAGCACTGGCCTCAGCATAATATATGAAACTATAAAGCAAGATTTATGTATCCTTATTAGAAAGATTGCTTACTGCAAGGGTCCAATTGTTCACCACCAGAATCCCTGACTTAGATGGCAACATTGCTAATAAGAAAATCCAGAAATAGAAAAATAATAATTTTACCAGAATAACACAAATTAACAGTAGACCACAGCTCTTACGTCTTAGATACAGTACTCTTGGAACACCTAAGAGAAGTTTTGCAAATTAACAAGCTTAGCTATAATGCTAATTTGCTATCATAAGGAAATATGTCTTTTAAATTCCTGTGACCTTTCCTCTTCAGCGAAATTCCTTCTTTTACCAGGAAATTTTTATTTACACTTGATATGACTGTTGCGTTTGCTGGGAAAGCAGAAAAGCAGAAAAGCTAGGGGCTACCAATCTTAAATGCGATGACCAAACTACCCAATGTTGGCACATCTCCACTGATTTAGTATTGTTTATAAATGTAGGCAGGCATATGATTCTGTCTGGCATATCCTAGTCCTTTATTGATATGCTCCAAAATGACATAGTATACAGCTGTATCCTTTGATACCTTCGGGCACTAAACTTCTGATGACAGCCAGCAAATCACACAAAAACTGAAAATAACCAGACGAATGTAGCAACGATAAAACCAGCAGTAAAGAAAAACCTATTCAAAGTTATAGTCCTTTTAAAGCGTTTCGTTTAATAAGTATAAATCATCTTTTATTTAATTTGTTATACGTATGAGCAGTTTTGTCTACCAAAATCTTTTTATATATGGAGCTACTGCATACATCTGGGTGCACCACAGTACATCACTTGTGGCCTTGTTACTAATTGATGGCTTTGATGAAATTATCATTAATTACTTTGCTTAAAAATGAAACACAGGATTTCATATTTAACTGGGCTTGTAAATGCAAAGCAGTCAAATTATTCCTCACACATACAGACTGCTTATAAAAACAGTCGGTAGTGTTTAAAAGTGTATGATGATGTATGGAAACTTTCATGCTGACAAAATAAAACCTCATTCTGCAGTCTAAAGCATTCATAAGGTTCCAAATGCTCACTTGTACACCCTTAAGCCCATGATCAGTTGCACACCAGGGCCACAGCGTGAGAACATTTCTAAAATGTGCTTTTTAGAATAGGGCTTTAAAGCTTTAGATCATTTGGTACAGGGTCTACTTAACATGAATAAAGCTCTACAGAGGGACACCAATTCACATCTAGTTCAGTGTTTTATATCTGGCGCCTGGGCACTGATGGATTCGGTCATTTTACCTACATCCATGCTTATTAGTTCACCCCTGCTTATTAGTGACCTGCCTCTCTGACTCCCAACTCAACTATAACCCATACATTACTGAGCCAATCAATAGCACATAAAGTAGTGGACATTCAAATACTAGGATGGCAAGCACCAGATTGGACTGAATTCGATCACTTGAAAAGCACGGTGTTGCCATTTCGAATGTTTTTCTTTCCAGCTGGCCTGCTTTTAGTTTAGTTAATTGTGCAAGGAAAAACTTTAGATTTTAGACTTTAAAAATCTGATTGATTTGCAATGATTTGTTTGACCTGAAATGCATTGTTAAATCATGCAGCTGAAGCTGAATACATTAACCAGTGACACTTCAAGCTGACTGACACTGCTGTCAAGACTTGTGTTGTCATATGCGGCTTCCTATAATACACTCCTGGACAAAACAAAAACAAGCAAACAAACAAAACACAGAACGGCTAAGCCCAAAATGGCTAAATATCTCAATTGTAATAGTCTAAACAACAAATCATTGGTCAGGAAATTAGCCAGAATTAAACAAATGCCTTCTCAAGACCACCTGTGCCACCATTTTCTCATTTATTTTTGCTGCAGGAAAAAAGCTAGAAACAGGGAAATTGACTCATATAGTCTTCTTGTATGCAATGGAAAAATCAGAATACTGTTTAAACGTTTTATATCAAATTCAATATTATGTATTTTACAACAGTTTTGAATGAAACACCACCGACTTTTTCATAAAAAATATATTATAGAAATCAAAGACAAAATGAATTCCATACATTGTTCTTTTTGTATTTGTTTCATTCTTTCTAATTTCTAAAAAACAACGATTTCCAAACAATAAAAGCATAATATTTTGCCAAATTGGACATTCCGCACCTTTTCTGCCCTCAACTGTGTATTTGAGGTTTAATTCGGCAATGTTGATGGAAAGAAATGGCAAGTATTATTTAATTGCATTTTTTCTTATTGACTTTATAATTAATACTCAGTGTGTCAAAGTCTGTGCCTCTCTTTGCTAAAACAAACTGTTACACACCTCCACCTAGAGGAATTTTACAAATACGTAATGACTGAATGAGGCGCTCCAAAGATATTTAATACCCAGTGATGCAAGGCTGGGCTTTTTGTGACCAACAACAACAAAAACAACAACAACAACAACAACAAAAAGACAACAACAAAAAACAAAAACATAACACCTTGTTCGTGTTAGAACAGTGGAGCACAACAGTAATTTGTGGCGCGCGCCGGTTACGCACAGAAGGAGCTGAAGCTGGAAAGGTGTGATTTCACGCATGGGAGAGACTTAAAACCCCGCTCGTGACAGCTCAAAGGGGGTTACATAAGTACATCTCAACGTTCTACTGAAATAATACAAGGAGCATAGCAAAAAAATAAATAAAAAAGTGGAGGTGATTTCTATTCTTACCTTGTGCCCCAAAGGATCGTTAAGGAGACGCCAAGCACCAAGTGGTGAAACGTAAACAGCTTCTCCCTCATATCTTCACACCTACACAGAAAACCAGTTGAATGCATGAAAAAAAGACCTAACAGACAAAAACGAGCGCGTTGCAGATGTCGTGATAAAGGTAATACTGTAGAACGCATGCACGAGAAGGAACTGCGATGCACAATTTGCTGCGCCCTGAACAACTTACTGAAACGCAAACCGTTTCTATGCAATACATGTTCAAGATAACATCACCAAGGTAACAAAAGCACTCGCTTGGTATTCAGTGCCACGTGAACATCCATCCACTGAATAATAATAATATTAATAATAATAATAATAATAATAATAATAATAATAATAATAATAATAATAATAATAAAATGGCTAAAACTAATGGTTAATACTCCAGCTCGAGATCAAGCCGTTATTTATGTGCAACGTGCAATTTACTTTAAAGGTTGACGGGCGTCTATCAATAATTGAACATCTGGATGTTTTGTTTGTTTGTTGTTTTTCTTTTTTTTAAATAACCAACCTGATACGCCTGGAGTCCTTCCCGTGTTTAGGAGAACAAGCGGTTCTGTAACACTGCTTATATAAAAATCTCTCTCTATGGTGCCTTGGAAACGTGAAAGTTCCGTCAGGCTGACACGCCGCGGCTCCGTTCACACTGTGCGCGCGCGCGTGCACGCCAAAGAACGGCCGAAGCGCGCGCGTGGCACGATAACGTGCGTTAATGGAAATTCACCCTCAGCGTGACTCTGCGGGCGAGCGAATCTATGCCAAACGTGCCTCGTTCAATTTACGGGATTCTGCAGTGGAGCGACTGGAGCCGGATCGCGATTTCACATTATGATCACTTTCAATGATCTTTTTTCCCCCCTCTCTAGTAGGAGAAACTACACTGAGAAAACCAAACGAATCATAGACGGGTCCTAAAGAGAGTCGATTTCCCGTATACAAGATGCACACACACACACACACGCACGCACGCGCGCGCGCGGTTAGGGGGTGCAGACCTCAGGCTTACAGATTACACGATACGTTTTCCTACTGCAACGATTCAATCCTTAACAATGCATTTCGATTTAGAAGACTCCGATCAATATGTGATCAACTTTGTTCAGAATCTATATTAGTCCTCCTGTTATTTTACAAACAAACAAATACATAAAACCAACAAAACTATCAATTGTTACAATGAGCATGATTGACCATTATCCAAAATAAAATGAAACTTTTATAGACAATTCCAGAAATAAAGTTAGCATGCATAATTTAACTAGCGTACCGCTCTGAGTATCGTGATGAAATCGTGTGCAGTCCCGACTAGGACATTAATCATTCCTTTGTCCAGAGTATCCATGATGTATATGCTACACAGCCACTTAATAGCACAGACTTGGCTTTCAGATCAACTCTCGTAGTATCACAAGTGTTCAAGTAACCCTTATTGTGCTTAATATTGCACTGTTGTTATTATCTTAATTAATACCCTTTATTGTGCATGGTTTAGGTATGTCCATTGTATTGTTTTATGACTAAACTTGATTTCAGAGCTCCGATGGTGGACTTGGAAATGAATACAGTGGTGCTACTGTATTTATTTCTGGTTTTTGCTTTGGTTTTTTTAGTTCCTTGCACTTTTAGCACTATGGGTGTTTCACTGGGACATTTTCATGATAACATAGTCAAAAATACAGTATACAGTCAGAAGTAGTGTGGACACCTGACTATCACACCAACATGTACTTGTTGACCACCCAATTCCAACTATGGAGTTGGTCAATCTTTCATAATAATTGCCACACTTCTGGGAAGCTTTTACAATTGCTTTGTAATAGATGCAATAGATTTGTAAAATTTGTAATAGATTATGTGGCGTTGATGGTCAGGTATCAATACATTTGGACATTTAGTATATCATGTTTTCAGAACAGCGTAACACGTGGAGGTGTGTAATTGTTTTAGCGAAGACAGGCTCTTGCTGCATTGACCATTAGTTCAAATGTAAAGTCATTACAGGACAATGCAAATAACATTGTAATACAATAATAAAATGTTCAATGTTCCCTTTCAGGAACTCAACCTGTGTCAACAACGCTTTGGAAGTGCTTCCGCGTTGTCCACACTCTGAATCACGTGTGTAATTAGTCTAATGAAAAGCACAGCATCACTGCCAGCGTGACGTCAAAATCGTAATACAGGACCATCTGGGGACTCCCCCAGGAAGGGGCATTTTCCACCTTAGTGTATGGTTCCCACCTCACCGTGGTGCCTTGAGGGAGCTGGTCTGTTTACTCCGACATTTTCAGTGCTTCAGGGTGTGCTTCAGGGCTTTCAGTGCTTCTTAGGAGACTATCTACCAGCTTGGAGGTTCTGCTAGACATGTCTGGCCATCAAAAGAGTGAGGGAAGGCCAGTCATTCACTGTGAAGCAGCTTTAAGACTGCTGGGTCTGAGGGCAGCAGCATCCAATGTGATTTCTTATTGCCTCCTGCACATGAGACCCCTTCAGTGGTGGCTCAGAGCCCAAGGGGGCCTGTCTCAGTTCCTGGTTGATGTGTAATGTTTAAGATAGATGCAACCCTTATGGGCTGCAGTCCTACATAGCCGCTACGCATGAGGTCTCTGGGGAAGGCTCCATCACACATCGCATATCAATTGCCTGGAGATGCTGGCAATGCTTCCAGCATTGAAGCATTTCCTTTCAAACCTAAAAGGCTGTGATCTTGCCTCATATACAAGCTGGCACATGAGATCCTCTTGTGGGCCCAGGGGAAGCTGCGCTCCTTGAGGGCAGCGTATATCCCAGGTCACTTAAATGAGGAAACAGATGGGGAATGGCAACTCCAAACTGAGATGGTGGAGCAAATTTGCAGGAAATTTTACAGAGCTCAGGTGGACCTGCTTGCAACTCGAATGGACAACACACTGTCCCCTCTGGTTCTCCATGTCACCCTCAGCCCCAGAGGCCACTCCTGTATGCCTTTCCCCTGGAGTTCTGGAGAGAGTTCCCCGAGATGAAGTCCATCTTTATCCGGTGGCCCCACGGTGGACTGCTATTTTATCCTCCTATGAGTTCTCTGGTCGTCCCGCTCCTTTTGGGTTTAAAGCTCACTAGACCCAGAGAGTGGCAGCCTCTAAGGCTTGGCTCTCTGGAGTTTCTTTCCAAGACATCTGCAACACTGCGGGCTGGTCCAACCCGCTGACCTTGTCAGGTTTTTTAGCCTTGACTTTAGTGCCACTCCTGGCCCCTCAGTCCTTCGACCTAGCTGTGCCTATTCACACTAGGCAGGGACTGGTCAGTCTGGCGTGATTGGACTCCCATTTGCAAAGCATTGTTGACACAGCTCGAGTTCCTAAAAGGGAACATTTCCCTAAGGGAATGAGATTCTGCGTCTCCATGCCACACTGCCTGCATCCCTTCCTTCTCCTTTCACTTCATGTGTGTTTTATAGCTTCCTGGTTATAACATCACCCCGCCAGTGACACCGTGCTTTCCATTGGACCGATTACACATGTGATTCAGAGTGTGGACAACGCGGCAGCATTCCCAAAGCGTTGTTGAAGCAGCATCTCGTTCCCTCAGGGAACCAGGGTTACATGCATAGAGATGTTATTCTGTCTGTTTGATACCTGTCTGTATAAATAAAGTTATAAACATGCTAAGAATGACAACAAAAGTAGCAATGACCAAAAGCCAAATGATGTTCACTGCAGTCTATGTCTCTTGCCCAGAGATATGAAGATTGGGGTAGAATAATTATAGCAGAGAGGGGGAAAAACAGAATTGTGAAATCCAATCTTCATTTTTAAAACACAAAATTAATGAGAACCAGTGGAGTATGGAACTTCATTGGATAAAAACACTTAACAGGCAAAAAGTAATAGATGCAGTTGCATTGTAATCTGTGTTTTAAAAAAGTCAGCAGTAAGTTAATAGTCCTATCATACAGCATGTCTAACCTTAAAATGGTAATAAATTAGCAATTCTAGTATGTATACCTTTGGCTCTAGGCTTTAGTTTTTTTTATACCAACAGTCTGAGACACCACCAAAAAATATTTATTTAAAGTTCCGCTCGAATCTTTCGAAGCCAGATCTCACAGCAAACCTTCAAACTCTCATTCATTACAAATCATTATATAGTCCTGTATTTTGTGCACTATGAGAGTCATCTTATGACCTCATATTGTGATTTGGATGAGTTTAAAGAAAATATATTTTTTCTGAGTTTCATTTTTTTTTATTTTACATTAAAAAACAAATTCTCTAATCAAGTAAATGTTACAGTTTTTCTCAGCTGCATTGGAACATTTCTCGAATGATCCTTAATATTTGCAAACCAGTAAGTGTATTCTCGAAACATGTTTTTTTGCAAACAGCACAAAATATTGGATTTCTTGCAAAAGCCTGTATTTTTCTCAAAATCCTTAGTTCATCGCTCAAAAGTTAGTATTTGTGTCAATGAACATGCCATTCCCATCAGAATTGTCATTGCTGGCAAACAAAATCATCAAAATGTTTAGAAATTTTGTCAGTATGATGGTGCACAGTTTCAGGATTTCCTGATATAAACTGTTTGGATCACAATGTTTGTAAATGCGCAAATTTTGACTTTTTATTGTTTGGCATCTATGAATTTCAGCAGAACAATTTCATTTATTTAATTACATATTTGATTTATATTGATTGCAAGAGACCAGACAGGATTTACACTTTTACTGTACTATACAAGTGTTCGTTTGTTTCTTAGTTGTTCATCAATTTTCAGAATTTTCAATTCTGTGTTTTGCTGTCTGTATACACTCTCTAATTAAAGGTTCACAAGATTCACCTTTGACCTGTTTTAGAGAACTAGTTGATTATTAGTTGATCTGATGCCGTTCACTCGCCCTCATTAGTGACATTCAAAATCAAGTCAAATTTACAAATAAACGTTTAGTAGAAATTTTAGATGACAGATGATGACAACCGGTTTAACCATTTTGCATTCAATTACTTGATGTTCTGGGGGTTAAGACTATTCAGGTGAAACCAGTATAATATATTTGGATCAACATAACATACTGTAAACAACTAATAATGTAGGAAACAGCAAACAATTGTACACAATAGATTAAATAAATGTACAAAAGCATTCACAATTTGATCAAAGCAACAATAAATGTCACAATGAGCACAATGAGCACAATTGACTAAATGATGTGGAGGTTGAACAAGTAGTTTTAAGAATTTCATTTCTGATTTGAGAAACCAAAAGTTGCTCCAAAGCAACTGAGAAAAACTGTAAAGTAGATCATATACACATTTATTATGTAAATTGTACATTTCTGAATTTCATGTTCTGAAAAACAGAATTATAAGGTAATTTTAAATTGTGCAACTGGCTTAAACCTATATGTTATATAAATCCTTGACATTCAGGATTCACAAGTGGCACAAATACTGATAGAGTCACTACACTTATTACATGTGAGTCTATTTAAATTCTTGAAAAAAAAAAGAATCCTAAACACTGACATTACAATTTATTGGAAATCTTCTACTCATTTATTTTTCTTAATTTGGCTGTGCCTTACATATAGTTTGTTGTGTTCCTCTTGAGTATTGAGTGAGAAAAAATTAAATAAAATTGTGTGAAAAAGACATAGAATTTGTGTTCACATTGATCACCCTGTGTCTTATTTCTGCAAAGAGCTGAAATATTTGATATGTTCACCTACCTGCCCCTCCTTTTGCTACTCACTGAGAAGCAAAGCAAATCAATAAATAAGGCATAACCTAAACGCCAAGCCAAAATGCATAATCAAATACAAGTGACAAATACTTAAAAGAATTAAAACTCTTCCATTTGTCAACATCACAGACAGTTAAGTTTTTTTAAAAGCATATTAATAGCTCAAATAACACTGTTCCGTACACCTTGAACACAGCAATAACAGTTTATGAGCTGAATAGCAAACAGCTTTGCACACAAGCATCTGCTGGCCAAGCTTTCATATGGCACTGAGCCCAGTGAGCGTGCTAATTTAAATAAAGACATATTGTAAATCACATTATAATTCACTGTTCAGGTTCCAGTGTCTGATGGCTAAGTGTGCCCTTTTTTTTCTGTGATCCTTGGTATCAATATTTAAGCCATAGCAGCTCTGTGGAGCAAGAGTGGGCTGCAAGAGTATATACAGTGAGGAAAAAAAGTATTTGAACACCCTGCTATTTTGCAAGTTCTCCCACTTAAAAATCATGCAGGGGTCTGAAATTGTCATCGTAGGTGCATGTCCACTGTGAGAGACATAATCTAAAAAAAAAAAACCCAGAAATCACAATGTATGATTTTTTTTTACTATTTATTTGTATGATACAGCTGCAAATAAGTATTTGAACACCTGAGAAAGTCAATGTTAATATTTGTTTGTTTGCAATTACAGAGGTCAAACGTTTCCTGTAGTTTTTCACCAGGTTTGCACACACTGAAGGAGGGATTTTGGCCCACTCCTCCACACAGATCTTCTCTAGATCAGTCAGGTTTCTGGCCTGTCGCTGAGAAACACGGAGTTTGAGCTCCCTCCAAAGATTCTCTATTGGGTTTAGGTCTGGAGACTGGCTAGGCCACGCCAGAACCTTGATATGCTTCTTACAGAGCCACTCCTTGGTTATCCTGGCTGTGTGCTTCGGGTCATTGTCATGTTGGAAGACCCAGCCTCGACCCATCTTCAATGCTCTAACTGAGGGAAGGAGGTTGTTACCCAAAATCTCGCAATACATGGCCCCGGTCATCCTCTCCTTAATACAGTGCAGTCGCCCTGTTCCATGTGCAAAAAAAACACCCCCAAAGCATGATGCTACCACCCCATGCTTCACAGTAGGGATGGTGTTCTTGGGATGGTACTCATCAGTCTTCTTCCTTCAAACACGTTCAGTGGCATTATGACCCAAAAGTTCTATTTTGGTTTCATCTGACCACATTACTTTCTCCCATGACTTCTCTGGATCATCCAAATGGTCATTGGCAAACTTAAGACGTGCCTGGACATGTGCTGGTTTTAACAGGGGAACCTTCCGTGCCATGCATGATTTCAAACCATGACGTCTTATTGCCAACAGTAACCTTGGAAACAGTGGTCCCAGCTCTTTTCAGGCCATTGACCAGCTCCTCCCGTGTAGTTCTGGGCTGATTTCTCACCTTCCTTAGGATCATTGAGACCCCACGAGGTGAGATCTTGCATGGAGCCCCAGTCTGAGGGAGATTGACAGTCATGTTTAGCTTCTTTCATTTTCTAATGATTGCTCCAACAGTGGACCTTTTTTCGCCAAGCTGCTTGGCAATTTTCCCGTAGCTCTTTCCAGCCTTGTGGAGGTGTACAATTTTGTCTCTAGTGTCTTTGGACAGCTCTTTGGTCTTGGCCATGTTAGTAGTTGGATTCTTACTGATTGTATGGGGTGGACAGGTGTCTTTATGCAGCTAACGACCTCAAACAGGTGCATCTAATTTAGGATAATAAATGTAGTGGAGGTGGACATTTTAAAGGCAGACTAACAGGTCTTTGAGGGTCAGAATTCTAGCTGATAGACAGGTGTTCAAATACTTATTTGCAGCTGTATCATACAAATAAATAGTTTAAAAATTATATATTGTGATTTCTGGATTTTTTCTTTTAGATTATGTCTCTCACAGTGGACATGCACCTACGATGACAATTTCAGACCCCTCCATGATTTCTAAGTGGGAGAACTTGCAAAAAAGCAGGGTGTTCAAATACTTATTTTCCTCACTGTATATCAGTGCATTACAGGCAAAGCAAATACCAGCAACTTTTCACCACAGTAATATGCAGTGTATCAAGTTGATAATTGATAGTCTGTACTGTGATCTGCTTAGTTTTTTATTTTATTTTTTTTTATTTTATGTCTTTAGCATGTCTGTGTCTATGAATAACGTACAATCCATTCTCATGCGAGGACACGTACATGTTACACAAATGCCTCTCTTATGCACAGGCACATAATCTCATACACACAAACACAAGCCAGACGTTATTTGCAGCCTTATTGTTTCTTTATTGATGTCACTTTATTTTTTTTGACCGTTATGTACCCTTTTGTGTTCAGCAGTGCATAATACCATATACAACCCAGTATACAAACAGACACTCCTTGTTTCCGTAAAACAAATCCTTTTATATGATTTAGCTTGTGCATATGATATGTACAATGTGTGGTTGTTATTTATTAATCATTGTGTGTAAAAAAAGACATAACACGAATATGAATGCACAGACAAATATAACAGAACAAGAAACCAAAAGTAACAACTGTTATGAAATTACATGCACAGATATGGAGCAGATCAATGGTATAAGTGTAGACTGAAGTTTCATGATGAGCTACTGATTTGAAAATACATTTTAATTTGTATGTCTTCAAGTCTCATGTGTATACAAGTGCATTGTGCACTAAAGCTTTTAAAAAGGGAGACTGGGTATCTTCAAACAATTTAATATTTTTTCTCGTGGTGAATCTTTTTTCTATAAGCCAATGCATTTTTTTTGTTACTGACAAGAAATCATCCAAAACAACATGATCTTCAGCTGAATCACTCTGTCAAACAGCGAGATAGATAGATAGATAGATAGATAGATAGATAGATAGATAGATAGATAGATAGATAGATAGATAGATAGATAGATAGATAGATAGATAGATAGATAGATAGACTGACCACATCACTTTTCTTTCATTATTTCTAGTTAGTGGTTCTATCTAGAAGGCCCTTTAAGTCACTGAGAAAAAAAACAGCTTTCTTTCCACTGCTGTATGAACATTAAATTTCCTCCGATAACTGCTACCCCCTGCTGCTTGTTGTTTACACTGTCTCTGCTGTTTGTGTTGAATTTTCACTGTGATTGTAATATGCACAATATTGACTATGTGTACTGAACTGTGAAGTAATTCATGCACTGCATTGGACTGTGCTGTTATCTTGTATGGGACTGAATTATATTGCATTTCCTGTGTTAGTGTTTCATGTCAGAAGTCATATCAAAGACAGCTTGACAGCTTCTGTGTGTATGTGTGTGTGTGTGTGTGTGTGTGTGTGTGTGTGTGTGTGTGCAAGTCTGAACCCTAGCAGGGCTATCATAAAACTCACAGATGTATTGTAGGCTGCAGTAACAGCCTCCTTGGGGGAGGGAAAATACAGAGAAACTAAACTTAAGTAGAAGTATGTGTACTAAAGTATAGACCTGAAAATGTACTTGCATAAAAAAACTCTACATACTCAATATAATGAAGTATATGATGCTGAAAAATGTTGATCACAGTCTCATCATTCTCTGGCTAGTTTTCAAACCCATTGTTCACAAAAAAGAAAATATTCAGCAAACTCAGAAAACTTATCATCAGGCTTGCTGTTTATAAAGGCTTATTACACTTTTTAAATAATTGATAAGGCATTAAATTAGATACGTAGATACGATACACTATACAGCCAAAAATATAGAAAAACATATTAATCATAGTCATATGTGCTTTGTCCACAATTATTTAGAAAGTCTGTGTAAGATGTAATGTTAAACATTCTCTATACTAACACTAAAAGGCCCAGCATGACAATTCCTCAATTGTGCACAAAGTGATGTCTGTAAAGTTGTGCTCTTGCCAATTTTGTGTGGAAGAACTAAGGTGGCCTGCACAGAACTAAACATTTTTGAAAATGCTAAATTCCCACCAGGCCTTTTTATACTACATCAGTACATGACCATTCTAACAATCTTATGGAAGTCAAATATAACAACAGAGTGGGGACTCAATCTATAATTGGATGTTCATCAAACACATATGGGTGTGATTGATCAGAGGTTTACAATCTTTTTGCCAGTATAGTACATATATATATATATATATATATATATATATATATATATATATATATATATATATATATATATATATATATATACACACACACACCAAAGGCATAACATTATGGCCACTGATCAGGCATAATATTATGACCACCTGTCTACTTTTGCTGCCAAAACATTCCTGACCCATTTGAGCTAAAGTAGCTTGTCTGTTGAATTGGACGACATGAGCCAGCCTTTACTCCCAATGGGCATCAATGATCCTTGGCTTCACATGTACCTTTCACTGGTTCACATAGATATTGACCACTGCAGACCGGGAACATCCTGCAGTTTTGGAGATGCTATGACCCAGTCGTCTAGCCATTACAATTTGGCTCTCATTAAACTCACCCAAATCCTTACGCTTGCCCATTCTTTCTGCTTCAAACACATCAACTTTGAGGAAAAAATGTTCACTTGCTGTTGCTGCCAAATATATCCCACCCACTAACAGGTGTCATGATGAAGAAATAATCAATGTTTATATATATATATATATATATATATATATATATATATATATATATATATATATATATATATATATAAAAAAACATTGATTATTTCTTCATCATGACACCTGTATGATGACACCTATATATATATATATATATATATATATATATATATATATATATATATATATATATATATATATATATATATATATATATAGAGCACAGAGTATTTGTGTATGACACAGTGTATTTGTCACTGTAATGAGCAACTGTGGCTGTGGGACATTGCCTCATTTCAACAGTGACAGTGCTGAGTGGGAATGAATAAAGCCTAACCACTGTGCCTTCCTCCATGGGCAACATCATCATCATCGGTCACAGGTGTCAGGTTCCATACCTAAAACAAATGCCCTCATTAGCCAGGCTACTGCAGGGACATCCCATTATTAGGTAGGTTACCATTCACAACTTCCAGCTGTGTTATCCTCTGGCCATGTGAATGATATGATATGACATGCCATTTTATATGATTTGAAAAAGACATACAATGTCATGAAAGAAAAGTGAAATAGAGAAAGGTTCATTTATCGAGATATATCTATATTCCATTTTGTTCACCCTTGCTATTATAATACCTTCACTTATCTGGGAAGATGTTCCACTTGATGGCGTGTGATTGTGGAGGCTTATGCTTATTCAGCTACAAATAAGCTAGTAACATCAAGTTCTCATGTAGAATGAGGAGGCCTGGAATGCAATCATCTTCACTAAGCCTTGTCATGCTGGAACAGATTTGTGTCTCCTAGTTCAAGTGAACAGAAATTCAATAGTACAAATAGTCCAAAGACATCCTATATACTTTTCACATTGTGCTAACAGTTTAGGGAAGAACCACATATATATAGTGGAAAAGGTATACCAAAACTTTAGTCCATATAGTTTACACATCTTGCAACAACAAAAGTCAAGAATATCTTCCATTTTCTGCCTGCATGTTCACCAATGATTTTTAGTATGTAGGAATTTAATTTGCTTGAAAAACATACTTTATTAGCTGAAGGAGCCACGTGGTGCTTTTTAGAGGATGCATAGTGTAGGAGTAGAGGCATCTTCTGCACTCCTGACATCTTTTTTTTCCCTTGCAGATGCAATTTTGGTCTCAGGCTAATGTAAATTTCTGCTCACATATACTGTGTCCCTGCCCAAGAAATGTGATAAACAATGAAGTTTTTTCTCTCTCATAAAGCCATATGACCCGTTTTTCATTCTTTTTTTTAGTTTATAAAAAAGTATAGAAAACTGATTCATATGCAAAGTGAAATGAAATGTTTTGTGTGGTGCACTGATGTGTGGGTGCCCTATGTGTAGGAGCGCAAGCTAATTTGAGGATTTCATAAAAAAAAAAAAAAAAAAAGTGCAAAATACAAATGAAAATATATGCCTGTAGGAATTGTTTCTTTTTTTTTTTTTCAAAAACAACTGAAAGGGGAGCAATTTGTCTTCTACTTATTGGAGCACATTTCGTGAACTTTACATGCATGACACAAAAGCAGAATCAGCTGAAATGGCTAGACCAAGAATGTGAGAAATAAGAACAAGTAATAATGGTTCAGTGCTTTTGAGTGAATTACACAAACACACATACTGCAAACATTATGTTGTATAGCACACAGCATGAAGAGTGCACTGGAGAGTCTGAAGCAGTAGCTAACGTTTATGAAGTTGGCAAAATATTCTCTGAGCAACATTTGGTTTGAAGGACCAGACAAACCTGTGAAGTAAAACATTTAAATTTTAACAACTCTGGGTTTTATAGACTAATCAAGCTGACTCATTTTTATAAAACTGCTCAGGCATCTTTTAAAATTTTAGGAGATTAGCAACTGGGAAAAACCTCTTTGCTGTTAATATAAACTGTGGCAGCGGGGGCGTGGCTGAGTGTCAGTTTGTGAATGGAGGGCAGGGCCGGAAGCAGGTAGGCAGGGGATTGCCTCACCTGAAGCTAATGTGACCTAATAAGTGTTCTCTATTTTCCAGTAATCGGGGGGTGCATTTAAGGAGGAGAGAGTGTGTGTGAGACGGGTGATGTGTGTACGCGCGTGAGCCAGAAGACGTACTGCCTGAGACACGAAAGTCAAAAATAAAAGTGGCTGTGAAGCCTTTACACCTGACCTGTTGTGGTGTTCCTTCTTCCAGCACTTATACGCTCTCCCACATAAACATTGCATACTCATTGCATAGTCCAAGTCGTATAGTGAGCTATAATAAGGTCTTTGTTAAATATATTTACTCAATTTCTTTTAATTTTGTTAACAGTATAAACTTAAAAGCACTGAAGCAAAAAATTTGTAGCCTGAGACTGTGACTGTTAATTCAAAAGTGATTTGACATTTTCTATTGTCTTTTGTCAGCATTGAACTATATTAATAAAACCTAAAAAAAAAATAAGTTTACTTAAAGAATTAAAAGTGTTGCTTTTCAGAAAGATGACCGAAGCTACTATATAAGAAGATCGGTAACAACCTGAAACTGAGTTACAGTACAGTGGCCAGGATCATACAAGGTTTTCCAAGACTGGTTCCACTCGAAACAGACCTCGCAAGGGTTGATCATAGAAGTTAAGCTGCAAACAGTTTGCTGAAGACAACCTGTCCAAGAGCATGAATTACTGGAACCATGTCCTGTATTCTAACGAGACTAAGATAAACTTGTTTGGCTCAGATGGTGTCCAGCATGCATGAGTGCTGCTGTTCATTGTTCATTGAGGCAAACATGGATTTCAACATGTACTGTGACATTCTGAAGCAGAACATGATGCTTTCCCTTTCAGAAACGGCAGTTTTCTAACATAATAACGACCCCAAACACACCACCAAGATGACAAATGCCTTGCTGAAGGTGAAGGTGATGGAGTGGTATCTGGTAAATGTAAGTGATTACATCCTCATCTGGGTGGCACTGAATGTTCATTCGTTGCAATTGTTAAGGTGTGTAGTAATAAGTATAAAAGCAGAACTATGCATGCAACTGTTAGTCTTGATCTATTGTATTAGACTGTTGATATAAATTACAGTCCGAATCAATCCTGAAAGTTCTTGAGTTGCTCAGAGGCTTCATGTCTCTTTAAGCTGTGCATGTGGAAGCATCCCCAGCATCACAGAGTGGTCTCAATTGACAAGGAATCCATCCAGGATGAACCAGGCAAACCAGAAGAGAAGAAAGGACAGGAACACTGATTACTGGAACCTCAGAGGCATGTTTACTTGACTGATAAAGAGAGAGTGAGAGAGGGAGAAGAGGGGCAGAGAGAGAGAGAGAGAGAGAGAGAGAGAGAGAGAGAGAGAGAGAGAGAGAGAGAGAGAGAGAGAGAGAGAGAGAGAGAGAAAAGAGGGTTGACAGGAAGAGAGAAAATAAAGATTCTTAAGCACCTATCTAAGATCTAAGACCTAGGGAAGACCTACTGACAAAAGGCTTGACTAAATAAATGTGTTTTCACTCTAGATTTGAACACCTTGTCAGTGTCTGTCAAGTAAATTCCTTGATGTATTCCTTCAGGTATTCCCTAATGACAGTGGCATTTTTCATCAGGATAATGTGTCCTGCCACACAGCAAAAATGGTTTGAATGGTTTGAAAACATCACGAACAGTTCACTGCGTTTAGTCCATTTGAATGTCTGTCAGTTATTCTGGACTAATAGTCTGATCCATTTAGGCACCTACCCTGCAGATAATGAAGCTCAAAGAATTAGCTGCTGGTGTTTTAGTGCCAGATACCATGGGAAGGTGGTAGATTTGTGCTTCAGAATACAGACATTGGATCAGAATGTCATGAGGTCATGTGGAATCTATGCCTCGATTGGTCACACTTACACAATAGGTGAGGTTTTATGTTTATGTAATTATATGATTGGTGTATAATTGCTTATATATCAAAAGATTTGTCTTTGCTATTTCTTTGCTATTTTTTTGCTATTCAATCATCATTTTTAATGATAAACACACATTATTTTAAACACGCATAATTACTCTAATTATTTTAATGACTGTAGATCATAAAAGGCATGACAGCTCTGTAACCTCTGTCACAAAGAGGTCAACTTCACAGCTCTGATAATCTCACTGCCCTTTGCACCCTAATATCTAGTCATGTCACTCAACATTTGACCTCTCCTCTGACACCTACAACATGTAATGCATTTGTAAAAAAAAAAAAAAAAAAAAAAGTCATTACATGCAAGGACGATACAAGTAAGTAACGTGGGACTATATTTGGAATTGTGTGTGAACAAATAGGAGTGAAATCATGCAGAGGTCAGGTTTTAATATTTTTAAGCCAAAATTCAGCAAAACCATTTCCACTGGTATATGAATAATGCTCGTGTATGTTGTTAACACTGTTTATTATAAACGTGATTAATATGATTGCAAAACTGCTAAGCTTGTCAGCTCCCTGCTGAACGCAAAGACAAAAACGTCAATACATATTCACGCACAGAAATGGAAAATATCAGTTATCCATGCCACATTATCCATCCATTTTGTTTAATTACTGTCAGTTCATCAGGCAATAAAATCTCAGTTATTATACTAACTAAATTATGCTAGAAACATGTTTAAAATAATGTCTCATAAGCCACATTCATTGTTTTTAATTCTAAGACTGCATATTAAATTTTCTGAAGAAAAATGTTTCAAAATAGTTAGGTGAGGGAGTGTACCAAATATACAATTCATTTTAAAATGTCACAAAAATGTATTAGTTTTTATCTAAAATATTCCTGTATACACACTCAAGCACAAAGGTTCTTTGTTCGGTTTATTTGTGAGAATGCTTAAAGGTTTTACATTGTTACAATTCGGGAGATGACAGGAGAATCGGGTGACCATAAACCTGGTTATAACAGAAGAGATGGTTTAAAGAGAACCTGGGCTTTCTATAGTCTGAACATAAGTTTAAAACAACAGACTTTATACTGAGGACCCTACTGATATTGCCCATGGCTAAAAGAAAAAGAAAAACATACAAAACCATCATGAGAAAAACGTCAGGCCTAAACAGCGAGGAGTCACGTATGCATTATGAGTGGACATAGACACTTCCAAAAATCACATCCTTTGAATTGGTCTTAATAATTAAATAATTTATCTTATATTAAATCATCATCATATAATCATAAAAAAAATAAAATCATAAAGGTGTCCATAAAAGAAACCTTAAACCACCTGTACAATCCTACACAATATAACCACCAGGTCTCACGTTACCCTCAAAAATTCCTTGGGGAACACGTTTAAAATGTGTATCCCTGCATGGCATCATAAAAAGCAAATAAATAATAAGGAACAAGCCTGAGATAATTGGCATGATCATTAAACAACTATAGTGCATCATATTTCAGACTTTATTCATATTTAAGTTGTGGTATTAAATAATTTCGAATTTATTGCCTTTTATTTGACTACGCTATCAGTGTTGGGATGTCCCCATAGGACATGTAGACTAGTGATGTGAGAGTGACCTCTGCTGCTCAAAATGATCAGTGCAAGCTTCTTGATGGATTGAATTTTGTACTATTGGTGAGCAGTTCTCGTCTCCATAGAAACAGACTGCAGCCTGAAAGTTCTCAAACTTTTCGAGATTGAGTGTGATAAAGTATCTGGTGCAATTTGTGCCTCAAGGAAAGTGTTTTAAAATTCACCCAAGCCCCTTCGTAGTCTAAAGAACAACAGCATGGTGTTCTAACACACTGGTAGAATACATATAAGAGATGATATTTTACCCCAGAGACTATGAAGTTCTTATTACTGCATGATTTTGGTATACTAAAAAAAGACAAGCCAGCCCCTCCAGTAATGTCTTGTAAAATACCCTTAAATGACAACAGACTGAACAAGGTGTGAGGTGCAAAGAGCATCTCAACCAGCTGATCATTGGTACTGATGCTATATCAGACATGCTGCCATCTCCTGTTGCCTTGGTAACTAGAGTGAAGTACTGAAAAACCAAGAGAGATCTGAAGTCTCCTGGCAATAAGGCACCAGCACGCCCTGCTTTCTTAGAACTAATCTAATGAACTATAGTCCATGGTTTAACCTATGATACAAAACGATGATAAACAATAGATTGCTTGCAATACTGGAAACTGTTCAATTAGTTTATTTGCAATGCATCTATAAACCTGTTCATTTAATATAGATTTTTTTTCTTATTTATTAGATGCTATTAAAGTTATACGTTGTGTTACATATTAAATAAATCAATTTAGATTTTCAATAGATGGCAATAAAAAAAATAATAAATGATATTAAACTGAGAGAGGAAAGACTTACCACTGTGGAAGAGCTTTTTATTCAGTAGGGGTTGCCAAACATTTTCATTATGCAGTTAGTATAAAGCCTGAGTAGTAGCATGTAGTTACACTGGTGTTTTTCCAATTGATTTCTCAACAGATTCATTTATTAACAGCATTATTTAACCCTTCATAAGAATCCTAATTACTTTACTGCTACTTTTTCAGCTTGGACTTTACTTTTGCTGTCTGTTTATCTCTAATGCAGCCCAAGTAATAAGGCACTGGTCTGGACTTGGACTGGGTCCAGCATTTTC
This sequence comes from Silurus aristotelis, assembly GCF_946808225.1. Taxonomy (NCBI): domain Eukaryota; kingdom Metazoa; phylum Chordata; class Actinopteri; order Siluriformes; family Siluridae; genus Silurus; species Silurus aristotelis. The sequence goes on from NC_139587.1 coordinate 17,767,797, forward strand.
TGGTAAATGTAGCATTCTTTACTGGAATAGCCCAGTTTTTAAGATGTTCATTAGAAGGTCGTAAGTTTAAAACCCTACACCACCAAGCTGCACTGCTGCTAAATGGTATAAATGTAAATTCTTAAGGTTAATTTCCAAAATGTAATTAAGTTTGTTGATATCAATGGCAGAAATAGTTATTTGACAGTCAAAATAAGCTCTCAGTTACTGATCAGGAAGTTCAAGCCCCAGCATTGCCTCTTTTGGGCCATGATGCAAAAATGTGCTCTATCATGACGGCCCCTGTGGTCTAACCCCTCTTCTTCTTCTTCTTCTTCTTCTTCTTCTTTTGGCTTCTCCCATTAGGTCGTCTGTGCTCTGACTCTAACTTTCTAAAAGTGGGGATATGTAAAGAAACTAGTTTCACTCTGCCAGAATGTATAAGGTTTCTTATTTTATCTTATATGATATATATACTGTATACACTGAGAGCAATAGATGAACATCCTGTGTGTCTGGAAATTGATTCGAAGTTGTGTGTTAGTTAGTTGTGTGTTTTTAGCTGCATTTTTTAATTCTGGAAATAGTCCAGTGTATGCACATATGCCTGTGCACTTTGGGTAAATGGAGGAGGATTGCTGTTTCAGAGACTTGCACTGATTCGGTCAGGAGTTTGAGGTTGAGTAAGTGTGCAGTCTCACAAAGAAAAGTTGAAGACACAAATTCGCTTAGTCTAAGGACTAAAACTATCTCCTATGTGTTCCTATAAACAGAGAGATGGGGTGGCAAGAAAAAACAGTCTAAAACATGTCGCATAAATACTCAGTAAGAGGGGGATTTTGCCCATTAATGGTAATGAATATAGTTTTCAAGATTACAGAAGCTTGAATTATATCACTATAATAATTATAATTAGGATATGAAAAAAATTCCTATTTCTTAAGTCAGTGTAAATTATTATCAGATCAAGATTCAATAGCTAATGACCTGCTATTGAATAATAGCTATAACCTGTACACAAATGTATTTGATGTCACTTTCATGTTAGATTTAGGCACAAAAGTTTCTAAAGGTTTTACAAAATGAAAACAACACACACACACACACACACACACACACACACACACACACACACACACACACACACACACACACACATACACAAATGTTATGCATATGTAACATTTTTGATCAGATGAAAATGCAAACTTGTTTGCGCTCAAAGGAAAGTGAGAAATCGAATAACCAATTTTTACAATTTGCAAAAATGTCAAATCTTTAGCTTAAAAGCATCTCAGACAATAGACATGAATTCAAGCCTTGATTTGGACTGGCTAAAACAGACTCTATTTCTGTCAGCCAAAAACAGAAATCTAAGGCTACAGTGGAGACATGCTTACTGAAACTGATGTTTCTTTTGTATTTTGCACCATAGAGACACTCTAGGGACTGCTTGAGATCAGGAGTTTCTAATATACTTAAACCATTTGTACCTCTTACAATTGTAAATCACACATATCTTGTTTTTATATTTTTATTGTGAACCTTAGCTAAAATTTCATAACTGTCTATGTATTCTTTAATACATCATGTTGCTGTCACATGATTGATTAAATAAATACATAAATAAGCAGTTGAAAATTATTACAGTGGCTGTTACACTTTATATCTAACGTACAAACACTGTATGTGTGCCTGTGTACAGCATAAACAGCTTGAGAGTCTTAAAGGATTACTATTATATTATATTACAATATTACAGTATTTTGCCACTACAAATGTAAAAACAAACATACACCTCCTCCAGTCAATCTAATGACAAATTGCATATCGAATCACCCATTTGTAATCGCTTGGCTGACACATTCCCAAACCCAAATCAAGCCCTACTGACCTTGCCGTTGCTATTCTCAGGGGTTTTTCTATAATTTCAATTGCTAATTCCAGTGGTTTCCACGGAGACTGTTACTATGGTCCTCCTGTCACTGGTGGAGTCTCCTGTGATACGGCTTATCATCTCAGTTTATTAATAGGCTTTAATTTGTATTGGGAAGTACCATAGATACACAAATACATACACACATCTATTTTCATACAACAATCCCAATCAATTTGATGTTTTAAACTTGGTTATAACAAGCTGTCCACAGGTAGTCAGTCTCTCTGTCTGTCTAATAAATCCAAACAACAAATAAACTGGGCATGTTTTTGAATTTCAAATTCACATTGAAACCCTGTATACACAATATACCCAAGGAATAATGGCTTCATCATTCACTGTGTGCATATGGCATTTGAATGACTGTGTGTGTGTGTATATATATATATATATATATATATATATATATATATATATATATATATATATATATATATATATATATATTTTTTTTTTTTTATGTATCTAGATGCTAATTATTCCATGTGTGGGGGTGTGGGGGTGATAGAGCTGCAGTAAGTATATGATACATGTGCATGTGTGTTTGTATGTGTTACTTATGGGAAGATGGCTTAATGTTTGTAAGCCTGTCCTTGTTTGTGTGGGCAGATACAATATGTGGTTTTCTTAAGACTGTGCCTAAATTCCAAATTAATTTTTGGCTATGTGCAAATCACAAACCTTTAACTGACTGTGCAACAAGGAAGTCTAAAGCATGTACTGTGAAATAGAACCTACTATCTCCCACACTTGACTAAATACCATAACATGAAACACCCAGTGTTTAGCTCTCCCTTTTTAAAAAAGTCTACTACACCCTTGCATCTAACATAAATCTAACAATGGTGAAAGTTTATGTTCAAAAGTAATAGATTGCAACAATAGTTAGTGGTTGATTCACTGTTATATAAATTTTACATTTGCTTATTTAGCATATTTAGCATATTTTTATTTACTTCTTGAGTGGATGTGGTTAGCCAGGGAAAATATTTAAATGTGCATAAGGTGTTTTAAGACCATGATTTGTACATTTGTACTGCACCACTGCACCTTGCTTTCACCTTTTTCAAGTTTTTCTTCTATTGAGTTTGCCTTAGGCTAGTCCAGTCTGCAGTCCGAATCCTTGTCTTTTCAGTTTTGGAAATCGCTCCATTTTTATTTAGTTTTGTCTTCCTGCAGTTTACAAAATAAACCTGCTTTTCCACACAACCTGCTTGTATCTGACAGCAGAAGAACTGCTAGAACTAAGTGTTCAGGAGTAGAGGTAACCGCAGACAGAAGAGGATACCCAAGCACAGCCAAATACAAGCACAAGAATAACAGTGCTCATCTGTTCTGCAAGCACTAGTCTCAAAGCAAATGAAGTTCAAATATACACTCTGTTTCATACTGTTATGACTGCTTACTGTGTATTTTTTGCTGTATTTAGGGAGAAGCTTGTAACTCATAATTTTCAACATCCAACTTGGAGAAAACAAGGAAAATGCACCTTCAATGCAGAATTCTTACTAAAGGAGTTATAGATGTGTTATTAACCAGCATATAAATATAAATACTAAATAAAATGGCTTTCATTTGAAATGATATTAAACAACATGGACACATTTAAGATAGTGTACTGGCTATACTTATTACTGTTTTTAGGCTGATGACATTTTCCATACTTTGTAGCTTGAACACAAAGAGCTTAATAATGATGTAATTCCGGGTACAGTTGAACGAAGCAGTAGTTTTCAGAAATACTCACTACACAAATCACCTGCATCATAAAACTCTCCTGAGTGACTAAAAGCATTATTGTGAAAAAGCATTTAGCTACACTGACCTAATGTTTCCAGACCCTGCTTTTTTCTTTTTTCTTTTTTCTTTTTTTGAACACTGAACATGTCAGATATTACCTCATGTATGCACTCCTGGGCAAACAAAAGCCCAAAATGGCAAAATGTGACGATTTAGGTGGTCTTCTCAACAAATTTTCGGTTAGACAACAAGTAAGAATTAAAGAAATGCAATTTTGGGTGCTTCTGTGCCACAAATTGCTTGTTAACCGTTTGCTCCAGGAAACTGTTCAGGAAAAAGTTAGAAACAGGAGGTTTACTTATATAGCCGTCTTATAAGCCGTACAAAAAAAAGTAAAATCAAGACAATGATTAAAATGTTTGATGTCAAATTCAATACATGTCTGGATTCACGAAACTTTTCAAATACTCATCAACTGTTTGAAACCATCAGCAGTAATTATTAGAGTTTTAGACTTTTCTTTCTGTAAAAAACTGTCCACAAGTTTACCCAAAAGGCTTAAAAATGTAAAGAACTATAAGGAAAATATCAGAAATATAATCTATGCCATACTAAACAACTTTGTAATTTTTTGCTCATTTACTTACAAATGATTTGTTGATGTTGCGTTGTTGTTTTTTTGTTGAAAAAAAAAAAAAAAAACATGAAAAAAAAAAAACAATAAGAAATCAGAGGACCAAAAAAACAACAACAAGCCATTAAAAGAGAGAGAGAGAAAGAAACAGCAATGACCAAGAGCACAATGCCCTTCTCCTGTCATACATTCAGTCACTTTCTAAGCACAAAACCACTTATCTTAATAGCTGGGCTAAATTTACTTTTCCTGAGCTGCATATTCGTTGTCAGCAATAACTCTTTTAACGCTTTTAAGTTGTAATTGCCAATAACACACCTGATTTTAATAACAGTTAAAGAATAATAAAGCTCCATGGTGTGTAATGAACTGGCTGATGAACCTGTCAGTTCTGTAATGATGTCTATATTCAGTAGAATTTGATTTCAGACCAGTTAGATGCATATTACCTCTATTAGAGGAACAAGGTAGTAAATGAGACATCATTCGTCTGCCTATTTTTTAATTCCTGATGGAATTCGAATTGGTATTTACAGCATGCTCCATGTTCTACATTTAAATGTATCACTGTTATGTCTCCAAGGAATACTGTGTGAATAATAAAATATAGATGTTTCATGCACACAGTGTTTTTTAATCAAACCTTGAGGCTTTTTGAAATAATACATTTTGATAGTTTATATATTCCTTAAAGACATTCATAACCCATAACAAACAAACAAAATCTGTCACTTTTTTGCACACTGCTTTTCCGGTCAGTATTTCTTTTTACATGAATGTGCTACTAAAATGAGAATATATTTAGAAAAGACCATGACTGATGTGCAGATTTATTGTCTTATTGGCACATTCTATTATTTTATCTTGAATGATAACCTCATCTTTAGAAACAAGGCGAGGTGACTGATGTTTACAACAGTTCTAAGGTAAAAGACCTTGCATAGGGCGTTAATAAATGATCATTGTCGTCTACAAAACACAAGACGTTTTTTTTTTCTTCTTTACAAAGACATTCTATTGTTTACATTATGTATAGGAAGCTGTTTGATTATTCCTCTTGGTTGTAGTGCCCCCCCACAAAAGAGAGTCTTTATGATAAAGAATAATCCATGTTCCCTCCTCAGTTTGGTTATTCCTTCCAAAGTTTGTACACTACACTCTGCAGAGTGCACCGAGTACACGTTCACCATGAAAGACTCTCATATGTCCTTTTCTATTCGAGCTGAAGTTGTAGAACTATAAGAGTAAATGTCCCCCATTATTTTAAGAGCATGCAGAGAGCATTTTAGAGTAGAGTTTACAGGGCAATACCATTTTCGGTATTTAAAAGAATGTTGCATAAAGAGAGACAAACAATTTAAGGAAGCAGGACATTTTTTTTTAAGGGAAAACAGAACTTAGAATCCAGGTATGACCAATTTATCATGTTAAAACAAAGCTGTTACAGGATTGAGAAGAAAAAATCTTGACAACTGTAGCAAAAACTTTTTGTTTTTTTAATTTAGGAATTTGGGTGCTGTTTAAACAAATAGCCCTTGCAAGTACATAGACCCAGGTATCTTTTACAAACTGATAATAAGGAGAGGCCTTAAATAATGATGTAATCTTCATATCTTCTGACACTGTGACTCAGGTCCATGTTAGCATTGGCCATTTAGACAGAAAAGCAAAAAGAAAAAGTACACCAGAAGCTGGCAGGTTAACGAATATTTAATGTCTCTCTTCAATGAATTAAGTGAGTGAGTGAGTGAATGATTGAGTGAGTGAGTAGTTGAGGAAAACAAGAGAGTGAATATTTTTTAGGAAAGGTGAACGCAGGGGCACAAAGTCAATTTCACACCCAAGTGCACTTCCAGAGAAGCCATAAATGGCAGACATTTGGAACATGCCATCACTTTAATGATAGCTTTGTCCTTAAACTACAGTATACAGAGAATGTCCTCTATTTACACATGCATACTAAAAAAAAGAAAAAAAAAGAAGAGTGTGGTAAAAAAATGTCAAACTGAAAAGCCAAGGCAAAGGGTATGAAATGTAATAAGCCTTGTATAAGTGACTACTTCTGTAGCAGAGTTAAGTGTGTGGAACAGTGTGCCATCCCCCCAGGGACACTACTCTAGAAAATTCCCTGCTTTATGCTTAGCCTCTAGGCCAGGAACTGAAATAGAGCATAGAAGAGGGGAAAAAAACCAAGAAACAGAACAATAAAAACAAAACCACAGAAAAAAAACTTCTATTTTTGAAGGCTTCATAATAAAATTATGCATCATTTTCAGTGAAATTAGCTGAATGAAGAATGATGGGCTGTTTTGGTAACCGCCGGATGAGCAATATGGGTCTGATTAAGGGAAATTATGAGGTTTAGGCCTGCTGACTTAGGGCCAGTGCTGGTAATAAGCTGTAAAGCCAGTCACAGGGTTGAGAGATAATGACTATGACTACGTATCTGGAGGGTTAAACAAATGATTTCAACAAATGTGTCCACCTAAGCCAGATAATGACCATTGTGTATAGTGGAAATGGTAAAATGGTAGGAGTAGGTTTCCACTGCTAGTCACCAAAATGTCAATTACGACTAGCATCAAATGGATAATTAACCTGATATCCTTATAATGCAGTACATTTGCATTGTAAATTTTTATAAAAATTTATAATTATATAAACATAATGTTAATGTCATCCGAAATACTTTATATGTTAGTATAAGCACTCACAGCACACATGAATGCTTCCTACTTATCCAAGCTGTCATTTATCAATTCAACAACACTTCCAGTGAACCACTAATTGTAAGAAAAAAAAAAAAAACACACACTATACAATAAGGGATTTGTAAAAGCAAACATATTGTGCTGCAAACTGTTGCAAGGTGGTTGTTTAATTTAAAATAATACTTGTGCAACATATAATGGGAAAAAAATTTTAATTAAAAATTAACAATCGCTTTGCTTAAAGGAGAAAGGAAAAAAATTATAAGATAGCAGGTGAATTCTCTTTTGACTATCTCGAAGCGAAATAAAATACATGCATACATATCTGCTATTGATGGTTAGATATCCGCCCACACAAAGCAAGTTCCACATGAGAAAATGCCTTACTGCTGACAACATCTATCACCATTAACACATACATAAATGTGTCAACATGAAAACAAATTGTGATTCTGCAGATTTGCCAGAAAACACACTCATACTAATAGAAAAATAGATGAAATTCAACTGGTTTTCAATTTGATGTTTTCATTTTCAATGGCGTTACCCCTACACCTATATGCTTTTTTCTTTTTCAAAGGGCTAGTAAATCTAAGACTGTTTTCATATATTCACATGCTCATTCTGTGAAAGGACGCATTGACAATCTCTAAAACATTTTGGGATTGTGTTTCCCAGTTGATCTTCTGATGTGCTTGTCCAGGCTGCTTTGTTTGTCCATTTATTGAAAGAAGATTCTGGAAACTGTGTTGAATTTGCTTGACATGATCCTAGCAGGGATGCCACGCTCATTATCTGCTGTTTGGCTTTGAGAAATGTCACAAATGTTAGAATTCTGTGTTTAGACTCCTCTTGCTTTCATGGTTTCTTTGGATAAATATACAACCCAGTACACCATGTTGAATGCCCCAAAGGACACTGGGAAAAGGATGCGTGCATACTTATCAATCTTGCTGGCCCCGCCTGTAGAAGCTGTTGGCTGAGCACTGGATGCAGCCTTGGCATCTGTTTTCTGCATATTCTCCAATTTTGGAGCTATAAGATGGTGTAGAGAGCCAGAGCTGGTGGGCGTGTTGGCTGTCGAAAGCTCAGGGACTGTTGGCGTTGAAGGTGGAGCAGGGGGGGTGGTTTTGGAAGCTGATACTGGAGCAAGTGCTTTGGATTGGGTGAAGGATTTGGAATGGAGTCGTGTTAGGCCCGAGGAGCTGCCTGTTGTACTTGAGCTGGAAGATAATTGGCTTGTCTGGAGCTCTTTGGACATGGCTGTAGAAATCCTGCTGCCAGATTCATTTCTTTGGCTGCCCTTAGGGTCAGGCAGAGACTGAGTCGTGGAGTTTACACGTTTGCGTAGGTTGCCATTAGTGTCGGAGTTTTGCTGTGGGAGAAATAAAAAGGCATGGTGTTCAACAAAAAAGAGAGCCTTACAGTATTCCTTTGTATCATTTGTAAATTATGAATATATATAATAAATAGCAATACTTTATTAGTCATTTATGTTTTTGTATTTTTTGTAATATGTCATTAATGTATTAAATTCTTGGAACAAAGTGAGAAAACACAGTGGATTGGCTATTAGTCCACTTAGGCCACCATAAATACAACACATTCACATCTATCTCTTGTATATCTAGAATGTTGGTCATGTTTTTTTGAGAGATGGAAGAAACCAAAAATCCAGAGGAAACCTTGTGTACTTGGAGAGTACACACAAATGACAAGGAACTCAGGAATTTAATAAAGGATCCTGGAGCTGTGAGACAGCAAAGCTTCTTGCTGCACTACCATGTTGGCCTATATATTTGGTGATATATAATGGTCATTTTATAATTCATTATATACATTATTGAAGATACAACTTTTTTTTTTATTTACTTTACACTCAACATACTGCTAAATAATTGGTGTGCTATGACAATAATAAAAAAGCATTCAGCAAAGACAACAAAAGCAGACTTTTTTCAAATGCAAATGACTCTACAGTAAACTAAGCATGTCTATTCAGGCGTTAGCTCCAGTACGAGATGTGCATAGGCTTGTTTTTTTTTTTTTTTTCATGCATATGCATCAGTAAGAAGCTTTTGCATGTGTTATTCTACTGTCAGTGGGTGGAACATGGAGGCGTGTGGAACTGTATTAACCACACAGCTTACATCACCATACAAAGAGAAATGCAGGAATCCACACTGCACTGTAACTGTACAGTGGATGTGCAGAATTAGTGGTGCCCTTCAAGAAATTAAGCAAACATTTATATAAATAACATGCTTTAATTGATATTTCGACCAGAATCATACAAAGATGATTTTTTTTAAATAGGGTATTTTCTTTACACAAAATATTCAAAAAATACAATACAATATAATTTTATGAAAATGTCATTTAATCTGTGACACAAATCCTGGACAAAAAACAGCTCTGGATTTCTTTTGACTGTATAAGACTATAGAAAGGACATTACTCATAATCTTACATTCTGGTGCCCATGTTAGTTCTCACTCTTTAGTGTTCTGTATTGTTTAAAGACTATAATCACACTCTTGATATCACCCAAATGAGGATGGGTTCCTCTTCTGAGTCTGGTTCCTCTCAAGATTTCTTCCTCATAAAATCTAATTGAGTTTTTCCTTGCCACAGTCATCAAACCAAAGTAACTTTTGAGATTTACTTTAGTGTAAACTGTTCTTCACAGTTGCTGTGTTCAGTCTATCCAAAGTAAGACTATCCGCAGTCAACTTTAAAGTGCATGTTTGAAACCATCTTCAGTAATCCTGTGTTGATCTCTAGGCTATCACTTATATATATATATATATATATATATATATATATATATATATATATATATATATATATATATATATATATATATATATATATATATACACACAGTACAGACCAAAAGTTTGGACACACCTTCTCATTCAAAGAGTTTTCTTTATTTTCATGACTATGAAAATTGTAGAGTCACACTGAAGGCATCAAAACTATGAATTAACACATGTGGAATTATATACATAACAAAAAAGTGTGAAACAACTGAAAATATGTCATATTGTAGGTTCTTCAAAGTAGCCACCTTTTGCTTAGATTACTGCTTTGCACACTCTTGGCATTCTCTTGATGCCTACTTTGAAGAACCTACAATATGACATATTTTCAGTTCAATTTTTTGTTATGTATATAATTCCACATGTGTTAATTCATAGTTTTGATGCCTTCAGTGTGACTCTACAATTTTCATAGACATGAAAATAAAGAAAACTCTTTGAATGAGGAGGTGTGTCCAAACTTTTGGTCTGTACTGTATATATATATATATATATATATATATATATATATATATATATATATATATATATATATATATATATATATACACAGTGAGGAAAATAAGTATTTGAACACCCTGCTATTTTGCAAGTTCTCCCACTTAGAAATCATGGAGGGGTCTGAAATTGTCATCGTAGGTGCATGTCCACTGTGAGAGACATAATCTAAAAAAAAAAATCCAGAAATCACAATATATGATTTTTAAACTATTTATTTGTATGATACAGCTGCAAATAAGTATTTGAACACCTGTCTATCAGCTAGAATTCTGACCCTCAAAGACCTGTTAGTCTGCCTTTAAAATGTCCACCTCCACTACATTTATTATCCTAAATTAGATGCACCTGTTTGAGGTCGTTAGCTGCATAAAGACACCTGTCCACCCCATACAATCAGTAAGAATCCAACTACTAACATGGCCAAGACCAAAGAGCTGTCCAAAAAAAACTAGAGACAAAATTGTACACCTCCACAAGGCTGGAAAGGGCTACGGGGAAATTGCCAAGCAGCTTGGTGATAAAAGGTCCACTGTTGGAGCAATCATTAGAAAATGGAAGAAGCTAAACATGACTGTCAGTCTCCCTCGGACTGGGGCTCCATGCAAGATCTCACCTCGTGGGGTCTCAATGATCCTAAGGAAGGTGAGAAATCAGCCTAGAACTACACGGGAGGAGCTGGTCAATGACCTGAAAAGAGCTGGGACCACCGTTTCCAAGGTTACTGTTGGTAATACACTAAGACGTCATGGTTTGAAATCATGCATGGCACGGAAGGTTCCCCTGCTTAAACCAGCACATGTCCAGGCACGTCTTAAGTTTGCCAATGACCATTTGGATGATCCAGAGGAGTCATGGAAGAAAGTCATGTGGTCAGATGAGACCAAATTAGAACTTTTGGGTCATAATTCCACTAAAAGTGTTTGGAGGAAGAAGAATGATGAGTACCATCCCAAGAACACCATCCCTACTGTGAAGCATGGGGGTGGTAGCATCATGCTTTGGGGGTGTTTTTCTGCACATGGGACAGGGCAACTGCACTGTATTAAGGAGAGGATGACCGGGGCCATGTATTGCGAGATTTTGGGGAACAACCTCATTCCCTCAGTTAGAGCATTGAAGATGGGTCAAGGCTGGGTCTTCCAACATGACAATGACCCAAAGCACACAGCCAGGATAACCAAGGAGTTGCTCTGTAAGAAGCATATTAAGGTTCTGGCTTGGCCTAGCCAGTCTCCAGACCTAAACCCAATAGAGAATCTTTGGAGGGAGCTCAAACTCCGTGTTTCTCAGCGACAGGCCAGAAACCTGACTGATCTAGAGAAGATCTGTGTGGAGGAGTGGGCCAAAATCCCTCCTGCAGTGTGTGCAAACCTGGTGAAAAACTACAGGAAACATTTGATCTCTATAATTGCAAACAAAGTCTACTGTACCATATATTAACATTGACTTTCTCAGGTGTTCAAATACTTATTTGCAGCTGTATCATACAAATAAATAGTTTAAAAATCATATATTGTGATTTCTGGATTTTTCTTTTAGATTATGTCTCTCACAGTGGACATGCACCTACGATGACAATTTCAGACCCCTCCATGATTTCTAAGTGGGAGAACTTGCAAAATAGCAGGGTGTTCAAATACTTATTTTTCTCACTGTATATATATATATATATATATATATATATATATATATATATATATATATATATATATATATATATATATATATATATATATATATAACATTTGGTCTGTACTATATATATATATATATATATATATATATATATATATATATATATATATATATATATATATATATATATATATATATATATATATATATATATATAATTGTATTTTGCTGGCAAAAATGCTGATAGTTGTTTGAGCAATTTTAGTCCCAATTGACCATAACACATTTTGCCAATGGTAGACTTATTGATGCTTAAAGATAGTGAGATAGTATAATTTGCTTTAACAAAGGACTTAGTTCTATCAACACACACAAACAGCTTATCATTATTATGAACTTTGCATTGAATGGTTTCTTTTTAATCTTGACAGCTGCAGATGGACTAGACAAATTTTATTCAACCTTACATTTATAACCAAAAGCTAGGGTGCATTCGGAAAGTAGTCACAGTGCTTCAATTTTACTCTGGAGAGATCTGAAATGGGCTATGCACCAAAGCTCCCCATTGAACCTGATGGAGTTAAAAGGTTTGCAAAGAAGAATGGGGGAAACTGTCCAAAAATAGGTGTGCCAAGCTTGGAGAATCATACTCAAAAAGACTGTAACTGGTGCCAAAGATGCTTCAACATAGTAGTGAACAAAGGCTGCAAATAATTATGTATATGTAAAAAAAGATTTTCACGGTGTCAGTACTGGGTATTGTTTGTAAAATTTTAAGGAAAAGAAAACTTTCTTTTCGGCTTCTCCCGTTAGGGGTCGCCACAGCAGATCCTCCGCACGTTTGATTTGGCACATGTTTTACGCTGGATGCCCTTCCTAACGCAACCCTCCCCAATTTATCCGGGCTTGGGACCGGCACTAAGAGTGGCTGGGGATGGTTCCCTGACCGGGAATAGAACCCGGGTCGCAGCGGTGGGAGCGCTGCATCTTAACCACTAGACCACCAGGGGACCAAAATTTTAAGGAAAATAATGAATTTTATTTATTTTGGAATAAGGCTGTAACATAGCACTGTGAAAGCACTTAATAGAGGGATGTAAAGTATTGTGCAAATTTCAGGTGAGGTGTGAGTGAGATAGAAAATCTCTGTACAGAATTTTAAGATAATGTGAAAAAATATGCCCAAAAAAAAAAAAACAGTCGTTCACAAATGGTTTGAGATTTTTAAAAAATGTGTGAAGTGGGGTTCCCCTTTGGGAACTCGTGCTGCGTCAACAACGCTTTGGGAAATCCTTCGCGTGACTACGCTCTGAACCACATGTGTAATTTGTCCAATGTAAAAGTGCGACATCATGACCAGGAAGCTATAAAACCAAATGCCGTGGAGACGGCGCTAGCTTCTGTTTGTTCAGGAAGTGCTCTATGTGTGTTTGTGGGGTTTTTTTTTGGGGCGGGTAAGTACTGTTAAGGAAGTAAAACAAGCAAAAAAAAGGAAAAAAAGAAGCATGTGTATCTTGTTTGGGGCAGACCACGTTCAGCCGGCTCTCTCTCTCTCCTCCCGGTTCTAGCCCTCCTTCACTCCTGCACAGGTGGAGCACAGGTTGAGGTCATGGGGTTTGCAAATGGACCTGACAGAAGAAATGGAGACAAGCGTGTCCTCCTTCCTTACCTGCCAGATCCAGCACCTTCTCCCAGGCCTCAGAAGCCCACTCTTTAGTTGTTTCTTTCTCCATGGAGAGGGTGCGGTGCTTCACAATTTCTTCCTCCGAGTAGGGGGATGAGGCGGATGCCATTTTGGACGAACCCGTGGACACATCGGCCCACCTCTTCAGCCCCAATGTCTGCCTCTACTCTAATGTTAAGGGGCTGAAAGAGTAGGGTTACGGGATGATGCAGTTTTAGGGAATCGTCCCATAACCGCACTCTTCCACTCTTTCTTTTTTCCTAAAGATTTTAGGTCCTGGTATTGCCCACCAAACCCCTTTAGACCTCCTTGGCACTGGTGGGCAAAGCATACACGACGGCGGGGCAGGGCGATGGCTGCCTGCACACCATGGCAGTCTTACAGGCCTATGAGGCTGACCTGCTTAAAGAGCAGGACGAGGGAGACGACATAAAAAGGCAGTTGCAGCATTTCAGCATTTCCTCCCTCGCCGCCCTCATGGGAGCACTCGTGGACACTCAGTTTTACAGACCTTTTAGCGACTTGAAACACCTCGCACGGTCCCCTCTGGTTTTCCCTGACTCATCCAGCTCCTCTTGTACTGGACACCATGGTGCAGGCATGACCGAAGCTGCACCTGTACGATTTTCCCCTATTGTGCTGCTCCTGAGAGTTCTGGAGAGAGCTGCCGGAATGAAGGCCATCCCCTTCTGGTAGCCCTTTACTGGCCGGGCCGGCCATGGTTTGCAGACCTAGTAGCCCTTCTCGTACACCCTTCCTGGGAGATTCCTCTCAGGCAGGATCTTCTCTTTCAGGCAGGGGGCACTCTTTTTTCACACAGTGTTGTGGGGGCTGTGGCCCCTGAGAGGGCACAGCTTTTAGCTTCTGGTCTCTCAACGTCGGTTGTGGAGACCACTCCAATCCAGAGCTCCCTCCACTAGGAGGTCATACACCACAAAATGGCACCTGTTCACTATCTAGTGTGAGAACCCTGGTTCCCAGAGGGAACGAGACGCTGTGTCTCTGTTCCACACTCCCTGCATCCCTGCAAGCACTTTTGAACCTAGCGCCGTCTCCATAACATGTGTTTTTATAGCCTCCTGTTCATTACTTCGACCTGCTGTTGACGTCGTGCTTTTACATTGGACGGATTACACATGTAGTTCAGAGCGTGAAAAATGGAAAAACGAATAAAGGCAAATTATTTTTAATAGATCAACAGATACATAAATATAAAATAGTCTTTATGGGTTTTAACAATTTTGACACAAATATTCTTTGAGAAACAGTATTACAAAAATTATTCCTATATCCTATTATTTAAATGGGGATTTTATTTTTTTATTTTCTAACAATGATGTCTGCTTATTTGTATAAAGAGGGTCAATAATTTCTGAACACATGTCTTTGATTGATATCAACTCAAATTGGAGGACACCTATGGTGTGTCACAATGTAAAAAATGCAGTGTTGGTGATTAAAGCATTGACCTGCCTGTACAACATACATACATTCTCCTATAACTAGTATAAAAAACAATTACACAAAATTCTAGACAATAATAATTTTTTAGAACAAACAAAAAAAGGGAAATAATACAAGCAAAACCAATATATACCTGTGCAGAAAAAAAATATTTGTTTCCCTCTTTGTTCATGTTCTGTAGCTCCGCAAAAGTCTTTACAGATGTGCCTTGTCCCTGTTGCCAAGGCAACGCCATTAATCTGTTATCCGTATAGTGTTCCACTAAACTACCATCAGTCTGCAATCATTCCTTTTTAGGACTTACTTCTCATAAAGCTCTGTCGTGTTTAGATCACCAAAAACAAATCAGAAATGTGGTTTTAAGGCAGCTTTGTCAAAATCAGTGTATCATCAAATCTTGTATTTTAATTTGTAATTTTACAACCGGTAATAAACTATAAGGTCAGAAGCAGCTTAAGGTTGTAAACATTCTAATCTTAAATCACATTATACAACACTGTGAAATGATATTTGCAGTAAGAATAATTTAAATTTTGTTTATAGAAAAACTCCTGTAATCTCTAGTGAAACATATGATTGCTTCTATTGCAGGTTGCTTTTTAATTAATCCAATATCTTTATTCTTTAGAATGTATTCTTGAAGAAACATGATGTCAATGCTTTTTCATATAAATTTTCCATATGAAAATAAATACAAATATTGTTTGTATATTAGTTATGGATTGTTTGTATAGATAAAAGGTTACTTCACTCACTTGTAGAATCTCCTCAGTGTCTTTGCCAGATGACATGAAGCTCTTGGCAGCAGCAGTGGCTGCATTCTTGGTTTCTTTCTTTTTTGCTCGCTCCATTTGTACATTGGTGAAATAGTTCACGGCAGCAAACTCAATGAGGGCCGAAAAAACAAAGGCAAAACACACGGCAATGAACCAGTCCATGGCTGTAGCGTAGGAGACCTTAGGCAGAGAGTGACGGGCGCTGATGCTTAGAGTGGTCATGGTGAGGACAGTGGTGATACCTGAAAAATAAATCATGGCACTGGTTACAATTTAAACCAAACATTCAAGTAAAAAGCAATTGGTAAAATAATTGGCGTATAGTTTTTAATTGGCAACAGTTAATATTAAGGTTACCCCTACATAGATATACTATGTCATTACACAAATATTCTGGGCTTTTTGCTCTTATTATTATTAGCAAAATAAAAAATAAAAAAATAATAAAAAAACCCAAAGAATTGAGTATATTAGTGTCATGTATTGCTGAAGTCTATGAAGCTATTTGTATGTTCAAATCACAACCGTAAGTTACTGCAAAATGTCATCTGCCAAATGCCATAAATGTACATCCCCAGTTCCAAAAATATTGTCACAGTATGTGGGATGTATATACTATATACAGATTTACTGCCCTCTGACCTCAACATACAGCCATTATTGTCAAAATAGCTGCCAACAAAAGTAAGTACACTCTAAGCAAACATGTAAAAAGTTTCTGGAGCACCACTGTTAACTAGCACTGCCTTAATCCTCCTAAGCATGGAATTCACCAGAGATGCACAGGTTGTTGCTCTCTTCCACTCCTCCATAAGGCCTTCACAAGCTGCTGAATGTTAGACACATGGTGCTTCTCCACCTTCTGCTTGGGGATGCCCCACAGGTGCTCAATAGGGTTCAGATCTGAAGACATACTTGGCCACACCCTCAGCAAGGCAGTTGTCATCTTGGTGGTGTGTTTTCGGTTGTCATTATGTTGGAAAACTGTCGTTCAGCCCAGTTTCAGAATAGATGGAATCATGTTGTGATTCAGAATGTCACAGTACATGTTGGAATCCATGTTTCCCTCAATGAACGGCAGCTCCTCGGTACCAGCAGCACACATGCAGCCCCAGACAATGATGCTACCACCACAATGCATGACTATAAAGACACAATTTTTTTTACTCCCCACCAGGGAGTCACCACTCATGCTGAACACTATCTGAGCCAAAAAAGTTCCACAGGAAATAGACAAACTAATGCTCAAACTGTTTGCAGGCTTTCTTGTAAGCCGGTTTTAGAGGAGGCTTCCTTCTGGGACAACTGGCATGCAAACTGACTTGTTGCAGTGTGCAGAGTATGGTCTGAGCACTGACAAAGCGGACCTTCCACTTCTGCAACTGCATTCATGCTTCTGTTTTTGGACACAAGCCTCTGCACTGGATGCACAGCACAAGGACTCAACAATTCTAATTCTCAAATCCTCAGAGAGTTCTATGCAATGGTGCCATGTTGAACATCCAGTGGTCAGTATGAGAGAATTGTATTCAAAGCACCAACTGCTCTAATACAAATTTGTATGGTCCTGTCAAGCAGGCAAAAACATGATGTATAGGACACGTGGCTTTGCATGGTTACACGACATACAGCTGTTATCACTTAGGGTGTACTCACTTTTGTTGCCAGCTATTTTGCTTAGTACAGTAATGCTATACTGCTACAATCTGCACATTGACTACTCTAAAATATATCCAAGTTTAATTTCAATAGTATTGCCCCTTTGGAAGATACTAAATATGGTTGCTGAAATGTGAGAGGTGTCCTCACTTTTGTGAGATACTATATATAGTGGGTATAAAGTATCTAAAAAGACAGAATAAAGACAGAAAAAAAAACATCATAGAAGTAAGACTTAATGCAATATTTCAACAAACAGAAATCCAGAGAAAATAAAAAATAAAAAAATTTAATTCTTGTAAATATTTAAAAAAAAACAAAAACAAATATTAGAATTAATAATTAGAATTAGAAATTACACTTGTCACTATGGACAATCTAAAATCTAAAATATGTTCTGTTTGTTTAACACTTTTTGTTTTCTACATAATTCCATATGTGTTCTTTCATGGTTTATATGTCTTCAGTATTAATGTACAATGTAGAAAAACAACTGAAGGTTGTGTATCAAAACTTGTAAAAGTTGTAAACATTGCTGTTATTAGTGAAGATAATCAAAGGCTGGAATCCCTTACATACATTCTCCTGGCAGTTATTTATTTCTCTATTTAATTCACACGAATCTTTTAAAATCATATAATACTGTATTTATATTCTGGTGGTGAAATAATAAACTAACATTTTTTAAAATTATGTATTTAATTCTTCTTTGTCTTCTTCTTCTTTCAGCTTCTCCCATTAGGGGTCACCACAGCAGATCATCCTTCTCCAACCCCCTGTCCTCTACATCTGCCTCTTTCAAACCAACTACCTGCATGTCTTGCCTTACCACAACCATAAACCTCCTCCTACTTGGCCTTCCCCTTTTCCTCCTTCCTGGTGGCTCCATCCTCAGCATTCTCCTACCGATATACCCCATGTCCCTCCTCTGCACATGTCCAAACCATCTCAATCTCGCCTCCCTCATCTTGTCTCCAAAAAATCCTACATGTGCTGTCCCTCTAATAAACTCATAGCTAATCCTCTCCATCTTTGTCACTCCCAACGAAAACCTTAACATCTTCAGCTCTACTACCTCCAGCTCCACCTCCTGTCTTTTATTCCACTTTCTTTTATATTATATGGCACTGTCTCTCAGAGCCGGTTTTTGATGCAGTCCAACATCCACCTTGAACCAGTCTGTCATTCCTACTGCACACTTCACTGCTGTCACACTGTCCTCATACATGTCCTGCACCACCCTCACATACTTTTCTGACACACCTGACTTCCACATACAATACCACAACTCCTCTTTCGGCACCCTGTTGTACGCTTTCTCTAAATCCATAAACACACAATGAAACTCCTTCTGACCTTCTTTATACTTCTCCATCAACATTCTCAAAGCAAATAATTCGTCTGTGGTTCTCTTCCTCGACATGAAACCATACTGTTGCTCACAGAGGGTCACCTCTTCTCTCAGCCTGGCTTCCACTACTCTTTCCCATAACTTCATGGTGTGACTGATCAACCCAATTCCCTAAAAAAAAACGTTGTATTTAATTATACCCATTAATATAGCATCTGGTTGAGGCTAGACATATGCATTATTTGAGTGGCAGGTTTTACTCAGAGATCATATGCACACGTGGCATTGTGTAATACTGTGTTAAGTTTGTTTAAATGGAAATCAGAGACATAGAGACATTGTGGCTTGGGAGTTAAGATGCTGGACATTAAATCTCAGAAGATTATGGGTTCAAATCAACACCAACACCTAGCTGCAATTGTTGGAACCTTGGAAAGCCCTTAATTCTCTCAACTGTTTGTGTGTCTGCCCGTAGCTGTTAAATTATTTTGTTTTCATTTTTGGTCCTGTTTCAGAACAGTTTTGGACCAATGTAACCAGTCCAAAACAATCAGAGCAAGGCAATATTTGTCCAGATCCATGCAGTCTGGCATATTTCACTTTGAGTAAGAAAGCGATTTATACACAAACCGCCTAAGCTGCAAGACATGAACAAAACATTTAGTGTATTTATAAAAAAAAAAAATTATACAATTATAGATGCTTAGCTGCTAAATTGAACCATTAGACACAAATAAGACAAATCAGTGGTGGATATATTTATCTACAGATTTATTGAGTGTCAGCTCCTTGTTCTTCATGCTTGAGTATTTTTTGTGAGTTAGATGCACTTGGCAAACCATTTTCCTTTGTTGTATTTGAGACCAAATACAACCCCAAATCAGAAAAAGTTGGGACAGCATGGAAAACGCAAATAAAAAAAGAAAGTAGTGATTTCTAAATTTACTTTGACTTGTATTTCATTGCAAACAATATGAACACAAAATATTTCATGTTTTGTTTGGTCAACTTCATGTCATTTGTAAATATACATCCTTTCCTGTTATTCAGACCTGCAACACATTCCAAAAAAAGTTGGGACAGGAGCAATTTAGGGCTAGTAATGAGGTAAATTGGTTAAGTAATGATGTGATTTGAAACAGGTGATGTCAACAGGTGATTGTTTTTATGATTTGGTACAAAAGCAGCATCCAAGAAAGGTCTAGTCCTTTAGGAGCAAAGATGGGCCGAGGATCGCCAGTTTGCCAACAAATACGTGAAAAAATTATTGAAATGTTTAAAAACAATGTTCCTCAAAGAAAGATAGGAGAAGATTTGGATATTTCACCTTTAACAGTGCATAACATAATTAGAAGATTCAAGGAATCTGGAGGAATTTCAGTGCGTAAAGGACAAGGGCACAAGCCTAAGCTGAACAACCATGATCTCTGATCCCTCAGGCAGCACTGTATCAAGAATCGTCATTCATCTATAAGCGATATCACCACATGAGTTCAGGACTACTTTGGCAAACCTTTGTCAAGTACCACAATATGTAGTTACATCCACAAATGCCAGTTAAAACTGTACTGTGCCAAAAGGAAGCCCTATGTTAACAGTGTCCAGAAGCACCGTCGACAGGTATTTTTTGAGAGTAATGGACGCCGTGCTCCAGCCCAAAGAAGAAAAGGATCATCCAGACTGTTACCAGCAACAAGTCCAAAAGCCAGGGTCTTTAATGGTATGGGGTTGTGTCAGTGCCCTTGGTAAAGGTAACTTGCACTTCTGTGATGGCACCATTAATGGTGAAAAGTACATAGAGATTTTGGAGCACAATATGTTGCCTTCAAGAAGACATCTTTTCCAGGGACGTCCATGCATATTTCAACAAGACAATGCAAAACCACATTCTGCACACATTACAAAGTCCTGGCTACGGATGAAGAGGGTACGGGTACTTAACTGGCCTGCCTGCAGTCCCGACCTGTCTCCAATAGAGAATGTGTGGTGCATTTTTAAGGGCAAAATGTGACAACGAAGACCCCGTACTGTTGCCCACCTTAAGACTTGTTTGCAGGAAGAATGGGACAAAATTACACCTGAAACACTTCACCACTTGGTGTCTTCAGTCCCTAAACGTCTTTTAAGTGTTGTGAAAAGGAATGGCAACATTACAAAGTGGTAAATTCTTTACTGTCCCAACTTTTTTTGGAATGTGTTGCAGGTCTGAATGACAGGAAAGGATGTATATTTACAAATAGCATGAAGTTGACCAAACAAAACATGAAATATTTTGTGTTCATATTGTCTGCAATGAAATAGAAGTCAAAGTAAATTTAAAAAATCACTACTTTCTTTTTTTATTTGCGTTTTCCTTACTGTCCCAACTTTTTCTGATTTGGGGTTGCACAAATACTTACAACACGAGCCTGATACGGAAAAACAGATAGATATAGATACAGCTAGTGGCAGTTAATTGTACTATTGGTATAAGATTGCAATTATGACAGGACAGCACCACATAATTAAACACCCTTTCACATCAGGTACAGTAGTTGTGTATGCATTTGTTAAAGTGTGTTTATCAATGTAAACACGATTAACTATATCTATAAACTGCTCACTCCAGATGCTATATTTAGTCAAGGATATTACATCATCAAATACTGGCTTTTTACTTATTTGCTTCTTATTGCCACTTTGCTTACAATGAAGGAGTGTCAGAGAACCACCAGCCACACCCCCCTCAAGCTCTTCATACTCAAGCTCAACCTCTCCCTCCATGTAATCACCCACACCTTGTTTCCATTCCTAATAAATATTTTTATACATAAAATTCTTCTGAAGTAAAGGCCAGGTGAAATAAATACTGACTCTGAGATGGCACATTACTAAAGCTCAAACGGGTCGAGGCGCTTTCATCCACTAGGGGGCGCCCCTAACTCATTCTTAATTGAAATTGGTTCCTTTGAAAGACTAGCAATGCGTGCATGCATGAGTTGCTTCCTGAACCCTGCCATAAAGCATCCAGTGTGCCAGAATTTGAGTCACCACCCCACACACTCCCATACACACAAACACAAAGGCAGCCAGCATCCTCCTTCTTCTCCTCCTACACACAAACACACGCACACACACACACACACACACACACACACACACACACACACACACACACACACACATCAGGCAGTGGACTGAGGTACCAAAACAATATTTACTCTAGCACACAAACAGCAACTTTGAGCCAACGCACAAGCTACAAGATATATCGTTTTTAAAGACACCCAATCACCACCATAAAATAATAAAAATAAGCATACACAAGCACTGTCATCCTGGATCAAAATGAAAGCGCAAGGTGTAAAATGCATGTGCTGGGTTGCTTTAAAACAGTACTGGGTGATAAAAAGCATTCTTACACACATCTGTCTCTCTCTACATGTCTACACAACTCATGCTTGTTCTCTGACTGAAGATTTCTTTAGAATTGCAGGAGAGCACAATGCAATCAAATTCCTTACAAATAATGGAGGAAAAGCTATGTATTTTTTTGGTAAATTTGCAACTGTGAGAGAGTCTTAGCAAATGAGGTATGATCATTGAGCCTGAACTTGTACAAAATTCATATGAATTGAAAACGTTATGGGCATTTTAATTAGATTTTATATGTGTCATTACAAAAGTTACTCCATTACTAACCCTAACCTTAAGCAATTGTGTAGTAATTGAGCAGTTAGTGGGCGTATCGTGGTTAATTTACATAGAATTACATTATTTTAAAATGTGCTATTTGCCCTTGACAGCCAGAGTGAGACTCCCTGTAGAGTAAAATAAAAGGTTCAGCCTTCCACATGGACATTCAATAAAAAAACTCTGTCTAGAATAATACAAAATACAATACAAATGCAAAATAAAACAGCATATGTCATGTTCATAAGGCGTGAATAAAACATTTCTCCAGGCTCTATTTAAATGCTGTTGGCATCAGAGGTGTAAACTCTGCAGTGAACATCTTATACAAAAACGACTCTGTCATCAGTCTGAGAAACTTTGATTGTTTCGAGATAATCTTCTGAAACCTGATCTACTAACTATTTACTAGTTAATCCTAGTAAATAATATAGTTTGCATTTACCTATGGAGACTTCTGCAAATGTAAAACTTGCCTTTCAGTTATACAGTATAACTTCTCTCCTTTAATATCTTTTGAGCTTGACTAATCAATGCAGGTGATGAATTTCACTGCATAAAGAATTTACTGCATTTTGTACTGTATATAATTATGTATGCGACAAATAAAAATTGAATTAGTTTGCAGTGACTCCTCCCTGTCTTTTGTAGAAACGCAAACATTTAAATGCATAAAGCAATAGACATGCTATTTTGTTCTTGTTTTTGTGAGCTACTTAATACAAAATTAAATAATTCCCTTTTAAGACCTGTACAAAAAAAGACTACACTCCAGGCACCGAATGCTTAGCTGAGCAGCAGCAATGTCTGAGAGAGTGGCGACAGCTGAATACTTATCAAACATGTTCAGTTTTAAATGTCTCAAAAGAAACCAAACCAAGTAAGATATTAGCAATTCGCACTTAACATCAAATCGGTAAAAGCTGGAAGTACAAGTAAGCCAATAGCTAGCTAAGTGAACTAAACAACAGCTTGCCATATGTTTTACAGTCTAAATTCTCAGTATTAAACTAAACAAGGATAATGTATAAAGGGGCATCTCTTAGCTAATAATCATACCATACAATTATGAATTAGCATGAGCTAGCTATATAATGAAGCTAGCAAGCTAATATAACAGAGAAAACTAAGAGAATTTGTATAAGATAGCAACCAAACTAACTTATCCTAAGTATCTTTCTTTATATATTGTTAATAATTGAGCATAGCGAAATTTGTTAGTTAAGATGAAACAAGAACTGTAAAATATGTAAAATGTTTTTAGTTACGTTTTACATGCCACATGTAAAAGTAACACTAGCTTTGCTCTGGTAAATTATTATTCCTGGAGCAGTAATTCTGCAATCTGAAATTGACCCTGTTAGGAAAATAATTAGATTTTTTATTTTTATTTATTTTATTTTTTTGCAAAGACAAAACAAAAACAAATTTGTTCACACTTTATAATCAAATATATATTTTTGTCTTTGCTTATTTTATTTTATAATGTACATGCTTAGAAGACCTAAGTATGCTTGGCTTTAGTTCTCCAATGCTAAACCAATCTGGTTGCCCATAAAGTCCATTAATCTCCTGTATCCTTGTAAACAAGATCACAAAAAAGTGTCACAGTAAGACCACAACCTCAAATCAACTACAGCCGAGTATAAGAAAAGGGCACTGATTTATGCCTGGTAGTAAACACACACACACACACACACACACACACACACACACACACACACACACACACAAACACACAAACACACAAACACACACACACACAAACACACACACACACAAACACACACACACACACACACACACACACACACACACACACACACACACACACACACACACACACACACACACACAAAGGGAACTGCACAAACAGAGTGTTTACGACTTTCATTAGCGAGGTGTGACTAAAAAGCATACAACTCCATGTATCATCACAGTGAGTCATTATGCATAGCAGGTTCATTATTAGCCATCAGCCAAATACCCCAAATATCTCTCTTGAGAATTCCATACATGGTCATAACAGACAAGAAAAGCATCGGTAAAGCATTCCTATGTGGCATGAATTTAAATAAAGGCAGCATGGAGAAACAAATTAAGCACTTATACGATGCAATATTGTGCCCACTTGAAATAAGGTATGCACTATTAAACACTGTTAAACACTATCAATCATATCATGTGTTCTTAGTCCTCGCTACTTGTCTACTGCATTTTACTCTCTCTAAGTACTGTCCTTCATCTCGCACTAGTGTCACTAACCACACGTTCATGGCCACTCAGCTGGCAATGCTCCAAACACACCGCACTGTGTTGAAGCTTCTGAAGGTGGGTCAATGGTACACTTTCCCAGCAAAGAATGAGAGCGTGCTATTCTCAGCATCGCCACAGCCCCAGGTAAAGTGTAGCAAGACACAGGAAGGGTGTGTGTGTGTGTGTGTGTGTGTGTGTGTGTGTGTGTGTGTGTGTGTGTGTGAGAAAGCAAGAGAGAGAGAGCGAGAGAGAGAGAGAGAGCGAGAGAGAGAGAGAGGGTAAGTATCTAAGAAAGAACTTGAGTGAGAGACAGTAAGAGTTTCGATTGTTCAAGGCTATAGACAATTATCCCTTATTTAGCAAGAAAATGGGGAGACGTCATTAGACAAGACGTGAAAAGGGAAGCAAGACAAAGACGGAAAAGCAAGCAAAAAAGAAAGACAGGCCGCGTTTTCTCCTCTCTACTCCTTTACTCTTCTATATTTGCATGAGAATGTCGTTTTCAACCTATGAAAGTGAAAGAGCCGGAACTTTCTAAGGGATTTGTGATTAATACTCACCGAAGACAGTTCTGGCAGGCACAGATTCCTTATTTATCCAGAAGGACACTTGGGAAAGGATTACTGTCATGATGCATGGGATGTATGTCTGAATCATGAAGTAGCCCATTTTCCGTTTCAAGTGAAAGTAGACAGTCATCACCACATATTCACCTGGAAGAGAGCAGTAAACAGGAAGTGAGTTTAATTTCCCAAATCCTCACTGTCGAAAAAAATAAATAAACAATATTTAAAAAAAAGAAACCAATATTAACCTATTAGACCAGGCCATCTCATGCTCCACCTATGACTAAAAAAAAAAAGCTCAGCGTGTTGTACCTGGAACTATGCCACATTACAGAAAAGAAATTTATGACTTGTCTCAAGTTCTCTTTAAAAGTGAATTTGTGACCCAGAAAAAAGTGTAAAAAGTATGTTCTTTAAATAGGCGCTTTGCTATATAACAGTATTATATAACAGTTATTTCAGGTTCAGTAATTTGATTGGTCGAGTGGGGTTCCAAGAATGCTTATATTTCTTATAACTGCATTGGGTTGTTTCATTGTGTGCAACGTGAATGTCCTACATATAAAATTCTACTTCCAATTTTAAAACAGTTACTACAATAGTGTTACTGTAGTGACATCATCATCAGATGCTTTTTATAATCATTACTTTTGTCTTAAATATTTCTAATACCGCCCCAAATGAAGATGGAAGGCATACCAATTTCACCAGAAGCAAAACCAAACAGAACAATTGCAATACTGTGTTTGAAATGGCACTTACTCAATATTCATTTTTTGTTTATTTTTTAAATATAAATAAGAAATATAAGAGAGTTAGAGTTTAGCTCTTCTTTCTTTAAGATTTCTTTTATATTTCACCTTTAGGGAGTATTTTCTTGCCCTTGTTGCCTCCAGCTTGCTCATTAGAGATAACTTGAAGGGATTGGGGATGTGCATCTACTTAACTGAGGTCGATGCCATTCACATTTCGATGCATGGTCAAATATAGGATACATTAAAGATACATAGAAAACAGCTCAAAATGCAATGCGGTACGATTCACCTCTATTACAGTGCAGTGCGTTCCGATTTCGATTTGATTCAACATTATGTGATTCATTGCAATCTGATGCAATGGAAAATATAGGACGTCATATAGTTCGATATGGTACAAATATGTACAATTGTATTCCTTTGTTTCAGACAGACAGCAAATCAATAAATTTACTTAAGTGGCTTCTGACTTCTAAAACATGGCCCTTTCACAAACAGGCCTTGTAGTGCAAAAAGGAAGATGCATCTTCTCCAGGAAGATGCAGCTCTACCTCTGCGAAGTTAATTTTTATTCTGTGTGACTCTCAGGACATGCCTCAGACTCTGTAGTCTTGTGATACATCATATTCACGTAGCATAAGTGGTGCGAACAGAACACACTTCAGAAACCGTTTAGTGAGGAGAAATCAATCGAAATATAAAATATTGGTCAGAAATTATTAGTCACTTCCAAATAATAAAAGTATAATGCATCGACTAATAAATATATATTAATTAATTGTTTATTTAATAATTAAAATGATAAAAACAATCATACAAATGCCAAATTGTATCTGATGCAGACTATTTTAAATCGATGCATCACATCGTTAACTTTTATGCCTATGCACCAATACTAATTGGTGAATCTTATGGTTTATAGGGATAAAGTTATATGTGCGAATGTTAAAAAGCAAAAAAAAAAAGGTCCACTGTTAAAAGCAGGATTGAGTTAAAGTAAAATTAAACAAACTATTATTCTGTTTGTAACACAAATGTATATTGTATTAAAATGTATTCCTTATAGATATAGATAGTCAAAATAAATAAATAACTATCATCTGGAACTATAATGTCTCTGGAGCTTTCCATGTTCTTTATATGACTGTGCAGCTTGCATCCAAGTTCTCTGGTGTCCTCCCTCTTCCTAAAAATGTGGCAGATGGTGGATAAGATATATAAATGTTCACCTACATGTGACTATGTTTGCCCATGGTAGGCTGCAATGGACTGGGTGTATCCCTGCCTACGGAAATACCAGATTACTGACCAGGAAAAGTGACTAATGAACATAAATCAACTAATTCAAATATACAAATATATTTATTGTTGCTTCTTTTCAGAAAGCTTGCTAACACTAGAGATGACTGTGTAGATATAGCTGTCTAGAAATTATTACTTCCTAAAATGAGCCTCATGAAATAGGACGTTGTTTGGACCATCTGTTTTGATATAAAGCATGCAGTTAGACTGAGAAAAAAATTGCATCTAAATGCATTTCAATTCACCCTTTATATTCCTGTTGATTTATTTAGAACTCTGTGTGCTATCAGTTTCTATTTTCCCTCAAACATGTTTCCATTTAGCCAGCATTTTTAATCAAAAGCAAGGTGAGGCAGAACATAATCTGACTGATGCTTAATGCAATCCACTAAAAGGCTGAGCTGCAGAGTGTTTAGGGTCTTGCTGAAAGGTCTACCAGTGTCTTTCTGACCTTTCTGGGTTTTAATATTTGAACTATTTAATGTTTCCAAAGAATTTCAATCTGTTAACAAAGTGGATAGCAAAAAAAAATCCTGTATTTATGTTTAACATGGAATTTCACTATTCAAAGAAATTGTCTCTTTACCCACAAGTCGCAACAGAAAAATCTTTCAATCCTAAATTACCTAAATAGTATATAAATGACCATATCATATATATATATATATATATATATATATATATATATATATATATATATATATATATATATATATATATATATATATATATATATATATATATATATATACAGTGAGGAAAATAAGTATTTGAACACCCTGCTATTTTGCAAGTTCTCCCACTTAGAAATCATGGAGGGGTCTGAAATTTTCATCGTAGGTGCATGTCCACTGTGAGAGACATAATCTAAAAAAAAAAATCCAGAAATCACAATATATGATTTTTAAACTATTTATTTGTATGATACAGCTGCAAATAAGTATTTGATCACCTGTCTATCAGCTAGAATTCTGACCCTCAAAGACCTGTTAGTCCGCCTTTAAAATGTCCACCTCCACTACATTTATTATCCTAAATTAGATTCACCTGTTTGAGGTCGTTAGCTGCATAAAGACACCTGTCCACCCCATACAATCAGTAAGAATCCAACTACTAACATGGCCAAGACCAAAGAGCTGTCCAAAGACACTAGAGACAAAATTGTACACCTCCACAAGGCTGGAAAGGGCTACGGGGAAATTGCCAAGCAGCTTGGTGAAAAAAGGTCCACTGTTAGAGCAATAATTAGAAAATGGAAGAAGCTAAACATGACTGTCAATCTCCCTCGGACTGGGGCTCCATGCAATATCTCACCTCGTAGGGTCTCAATGATCCTAAGGAAGGTGAGAAATCAGCCCAGAACTACACAGGAGGAGCTGGTCAATGACCTGAAAAGAGCTGGGACCACCGTTTCCTAGGTTACTGTTGGTAATACACTAAGACGTCATGGTTTGAAATCATGCATGGCACGGAAGGTTCCCCTGCTTAAACCAGCACATGTCCAGGCACGTCTTAAGTTTGCCAATGACCATTTGGATGATCCGGAGGAGTCATGGGAGAAAGTCATGTGGTCAGATGAGACCAAACTAGAACTTTTGGGTCAGAATTCAACTAAACGTGTTTGGAGGAAGAAGAATGATGAGTACCTTCCCAAGAACACCATCCCTACTGTGAAGCATGGGGGTGGTAGCATCATGCTTTAGGGGTGTTTTTTTGCACATGGGACAGGGCGACTGCACTGTATTAAGGAGAGGATGACCGGGGCGACGTATTGCGAGATTTTGGGGAACAACCTCCTTCCCTCAGTTAGAGCATTGAAGATGGGTCGAGGCTGGGTCTTCCAACATGACAATGACTCAAAGCACACAGCCAGGATAACCAAGGAGTGGCTCTGTAAGAAGCATATCAAGGTTCTGGCGTGGTCTAGCCAGTCTCCAGACCTAAACCCAATAGAGAATTTTTGGAGGGAGCTCAAACTCCGTGTTTCTTAGCAACAGGCCAGAAACCTGACTGATCTAGAGAAGATCTGTGTGGAGGAGTGGGCCAAAATCCCTCCTGCAGTGTGTGCAAACCTGGTGAAAAACTACAGGAAACATTTGACCTCTGTAATTGCAAACAAAGGATACTGTACCAAATATTAACATTGACTTTCTCAGGTGTTCAAATACTTATTTGCAGCTGTATCATACAAATTAATAGTTTAAAAATAATTTATTGTGATTTCGGGATTTATTTTTTTAGATTATGTCTCTCACAGTGGACATGCACCTACGATGACAATTTCAGACCCCTCCATGATTTCTAAGTGGGAGAACTTGCAAAATAGCAGGGTGTTCAAATACTTATTTTCCTCACTGTATATATATATATATATATATATATATATATATATATATATATATATATATATATATATATATATATATATATATATATATATAAACTTGCAATCAGAAATATTCAACCCCCTCATCTCAATAGACAATACAGTGATGCTGATGAAAGATAATGAAAATAAATAGTAAAAAAAAAAAAAGTTGACTTAACTTTGAAATTCAAATTAAAATTGTAAGTCTTGTAACACATGAGCATGTGCAGTATTATTCAACCCCCAGCTTCAGTACCTTGTGGAGCGCCCTTTAGTTTTTATAACTTCTAACAAGCGTTTTCGATAAGTGCTGACAAGCTTCTTACACCTCTCGATTGGAATCTTTGCCCATTCTTCATGTGCAAAAGCCTCTAACTCAGTGATGTTTGACGGCTTCCGTGCTGCAACTGCCTTCTTCAAATCCCACCAAAGATTTTCAATTGGATATAAATCTGGTGACTGAAAAGACCAGGACACTCCAGCATCTTTTCCCCAACCAAGCTTTGGTTGATTTGGAGGTGTGCTTGGGATGATTGTCTTGCTGGAAGATCCAATGATCACCAAGGTTTAATTTGTCAACAGAAGGCATCACGTTCTTCTTCAAAAATGACTTGGTATTTCTGGGAATCCATGATGCCAGGTACACAATCAAGATTGCCAGTTCCTGCCGCAGAAAAACAGCCCAACATCATTATTGACCCACCGTGCTTGACCTTTTGCACGCCAGACATACCACTGGTCCATATGTCCAAAAAGTTCCAGTTTGTTTCATCAGTCCATAGAACTGTCTCCCAGAACTCTGTAGTGTCATTTATTCCTCCTGGCATATTCTAGTAGACTCCTGATGTTCCTTGAAGTCAAGAGTGGAGTGCGTCTTGGGGTCCGGCCATGAAGTCCTTGATTATTCAGTGTACGTCTTATAGTTGCTACTGAAGCACTTGTACCAGCCTTCATCATGTTGTCCTGTAGCTGTCTTGCAGTCACACAGGGGTTTTTCATAGCTGTCCTGACCAGGCCAGGCAGGTTTTCAACTGTTGCATAAGTTTAAAAATTCCTTATAATGCTCCAATTGGTGTCTCTTGGAATGATAAATCTTTTGGAAATCTTCTTATACCCAAGGCCCTTCAGATGTGATGAAATAATCTCCTCTCTCAGCTTTTGTGGAAGCTCCTTTGTCTTTCCCATGATTGCAACTCACCTTGAACACCTTCATAGTCGGGGTTTATATATGCATCACAGCAGAAGCAAATGAAGGATCGTTATAGAGTTCCCAAAGGCTTAATGATGTTTTAGCTCCACTTCAGGCCATAAAAACTGTCAGAAAGCTTTAAAAACAACAATATTATATGGGGGTTGAATAATTGTGACATGGCGATCTTAACAAAATATACTGTTAGACAAAAATAATACATCATACATTTTCTGTGTTGATTTAATGTATCATTAAACTCATTTTAATGTATCTTTGTAAACTCATTACAAAGCCATCCAAAGCAGAATCCTGCACTTTGAAAAGATTTTTATTTATAAATCCTTATTATTTATAAAAAGTATTATATATATATATATATATATATATATATATATATATATATATACATATATACATATATACATATATATATATATATATATATATATATATATATACAGTGAGGAAAATAAGTATTTGAACACGCTGCTATTTTGCAAGTTCTCCCATTTAGAAATCATGGAGGGGTCTGAAATTGTCATCGTAGGTGCATGTCCACTGTGAGGGACATAATCTAAAAAAAAAATCCAGAAATTACAATATATAATTTTTAAACTGTTTATTTGTTTGATACAGCTGCAAATAAGTATTTGAACACCTGTCTGTCAGCTAGAATTCTGACCCTCAAAGACCTGTTAGTCTGCCTTTAAAATGTCCACCTCCACTACATTTATTATCCTAAATTAGATGCACCTGTTTGAGGTCGTTAGCTGCATAAAGACACCTGTCCACCCCATACAATCAGTAAGAATCCAACTACTAACATGGCCAAGACCAAAGAGCTGTCCAAAGACACTAGAGACAAAATTGTACACCTCCACAAGGCTGGAAAGGGCTACGGGGAAATTGCCAAGGAGCTTGGTGAAAAAAGGTCCACTGTTGGAGCAATCGTTAGAAAATGGAAGAAGCTAAACATGACTGTCAATCTCCCTCGGACTGGGGCTCCATGCAAGATCTCACCTCGTGGGGTCTCAATGATTCTAAGGAAGGTGAGAAATCAGCCCAGAACTACACGGGAGGAGCTGGTCAATGACCTGAAAAGAGCTGGGACCACCGTTTCCAAGGTTACTGTTGGTAATACACTAAGACGTCATGGTTTGAAATCATGCATGGCACGGAAGGTTCCTCTGCTTAAACCAGCACATGTCCAGGCACGTCTTAAGTTTGCCAATGACCATTTGGATGATCCAGAGGAGTCATGGGAGAAAGTCATGTGGTCAGATGAGACCAAAATAGAACTTTTGGGTCATAATTCCACTAAACGTGTTTGGAGGAAGAAGAATGATGAGTACCATTCCAAGTACACCATCCCTACTGTGAAGCATGGGGGTGGTAGCATCATGCTTTGGGGGTGTTTTTCTTCACATGGGACAGGGCGACTGCACTGTATTAAGGAGAGGATGACCGGGGCCATGTATTGCGAGATTTTGGGGAACAACCTTCTTCCCTCAGTTAGAGCATTGAAGATGGGTCGAGGCTGGGTCTTCCAACATGACAATGACCTGAAGCACACAGCCAGGATAACCAAGGAGTGGCTCTGTAAGAAGCATATCAAGGTTCTGGCATGGCCTAGCCAGTCTCCAGACCTAAACCCAATAGAGAATCTTTGGAGGGAGCTGAAACTCCGTGTTTCTCAGCGACAGGCCAGAAACCTGACTGATCTAGAGAAGATCTGTGTGGAGGAGTGGGCCAGAATTCCTCCTGCAGTGTGTGCAAACCTGGTGAAAAACTACAGGAAACGTTTGACCTCTGTAATTGCAAACATAGGCTCCTGTACCAAATATTAACATTGACTTTCTCAGGTGTTCAAATACTTATTTGCAGCTGTATCATACAAATAAATAGTTTAAAAATCATACATTGTGATTTATAGATTTTTTTTTTTAGATTATGTCTCTCACAGTGGACATGCACCTACGATGACAATTTCAGACCCCTCCATGATTTCTAAGTGGGAGAACTTGCAAAATAGCAGCGTGTTCAAATACTTATTTTCCTCACTGTATATATATATATATATATATATATAGACACTCAAGTTTTATATCCCCACTAAAAAACATGCTGCACGGTATTTCTCATTATATCTGACATATATTTATTTTCCTTTCCTACAGTGTCCCAAGTGATTTATTTTTTTTTTTTTTTACAAACTTTTAAATTATTACTACATTAAACCATACAGTAAAAAAGTCCTCAGTTCTATACTTTTTTGCAGCATACGGTAATTTGTCATTTTGTTACAAAGGTTCTGTGCGTGTACCTGTAATAGACTTGACTGTTTCACTGGAGACCGTATGTCCAATCAGATCGTACTGAACAAGGCTGGACGATTCATCAGGAACTTCCACTGAATCCTTGGTCCATGTGTAGATCATCTCAGTCTTAGGGTAAGCATCTGGAAAACAACATTTATTTTGAAAGAGATGGTTGGAGCTAGACAAAGTGAGTCACAGCATTTTGTGTGTGTGTGTGTGTGTGTGTGTGTGTGTGTGTGTGTGTGTGTGTGTGTGTGTGTGTGTGTGTGTGTTATTAGGAAATCACCGCAGAGAGAAAAAGGAAAACTAAAAAAAAAAAGTAAAAGAAAAAGTGCTGATCTGTTGTAATGTCACAGTTATTTTGGGGGTTGAGCTTGAACATGGAGTGTGTGTCAATAGCAAATAGAATTGGTGGACAAAGGAAAATGAGGACGGAAAAAAAGATTTTCTCAGATGGTGTGGGTGAGGTATAGGTAGAGATTTAGCATGGAGTGGCGTACGTGTCTCTATATCAGAGTGTGAATGTGTGAATGTGAGTATGGTTTAATTTTAGATAGTACAAGATAAGACACATGATGGTTTGACTTGGTTCAGCCCTGTGGGTTCGTTGCAGTGTCACAATCTTCAGCGTGTCCCTGATGTGTGTGTCAGCCGGTGTTCCAACGCAAGTAAGGACTTCACACTCAGCCACATACACAGTGCGCTGCAATTACCGCTACACAAACAAGCATGAAATGAGCAATCATAGAAAACCAGGCAGAGCTCAGTAGCAGTGCAATGCACCAGAGGATCACACTATACATCAAAATCCAAATGAGGGGTTGAGTATATGTTGAGAAT
Source organism: Silurus aristotelis (assembly GCF_946808225.1). Classification (NCBI taxonomy): domain Eukaryota; kingdom Metazoa; phylum Chordata; class Actinopteri; order Siluriformes; family Siluridae; genus Silurus; species Silurus aristotelis. The sequence continues at coordinate 17,801,964 of NC_139587.1, forward strand.
TTTGGTCTGATAGACCTGTCTTTCAGCTCCCATAGTCCCAATTCAACTGTCCTCCTTTGAGACTGTCCATCTTTTTCTGTTCTCTTCCCTTGTCTCTCTCTTTCTCACTCTCTCTCTCTCTCCACAGTAGTGTGATGCAGAGCTGAAAGAAAGCATTGCTGAAGCAGAACGAAATACCCGCCAACAGTAATAGGGGTGTGTGTGTGAGGTTAAAGCAGCCATAAAAGTGTGCATTCAGAAAGGAAAGAACTTAATGTAAACATAGAAAGCATTAAGTTTTGCCCATTCAAAAATGGGCAAAAAACAAAATAAACAAAAACAGAGGAAATCCTGGGTACAAAAGAGAGAGTATGAGCAAGCAGGAGCTGGAATAGGTATAAACTGTCCTAGGGGCACAAAAAAATATCTGTAGTGACCTTGTCAGCTCTGCAGGATTCCATCATCTCCCTGTCTGCCTGCTTTCCCTCAGGCCTATACAAACGAGTCAGGTTAACTATTCTCCCAAACCGAGATTAATGAAACCTCCTCTTGAAAAAACAGAACTTGTGTGTCCTCCTCTACAATGTCACAATCTAACGACTTGGGTAGCAGAGGGAGGGGCTATGAAAAGCCTCTCGCCAGCCAAGCTTTTCTTTTCCCCCATCTCCTGGACTGATTTTATCTACAAATCTGTCGGCTTGGCGAGATAAAAGCACCCTGCTGTACACCAACCACAGATTCCTTGATCAGAGATTAGTTCCCCTCTGCTTTATAGCTTTCCTTTTTTTTGCTGACTGACCACCATAGACACAGGTGCTGATAAAGTGATTCTTTGTTCAGATCTAATTTGCATCTATACACTCTTATAAGGAAAGAAATGCAATTAGAGGGACTGATTCAAATTTCTGTATGTGACAAATGAAGATAGAATTGCAAAAAGGACAACCATAAAATTCACTGGTGCTTTAGAGAAAACATTTTGCTTTCATATCACATTAGTGCCCCTAATTATGATTCATTGTAAATACTGTCTATTTACTAGCCATCATATTGAGCAATTTATTAGGGATAGTTATACTGGTGGATGTATTTTAGGCAAAACTGTTCATGCTTGGACAAGTCTGGGTCTTTATCCTGTCTTTTTTTCACTTGTACATTCCCTACTCTGTCCTTAATTAGCAGCTTCTCTCCTAATGGTTTGTAGCCTCACAGATGGCCTGGACCTCACCAACGGATTTCAGGCAATGCGTACAGTATCTGTCATAATAAGTCGCATAAACTGTCAGAGCGCTAGAATGTTAAATATATAGTATATTTCAGTATCCTTCAAATTTTTTTTTTTTACATTTTAATGTTAATGCTAATTTATTTCTAAAAAGTTACATTGCTTCACTTAACAAACTTTTTTATTAGTCAAGTCAAGTCAAGTTTATTTCTATAGCACTTTTCACAACAGACATTGTCTCAAAGCAGCTTTACCGAATTTAACAGTTAAGGTGAACGATGTGTATTTACCCCTGATGAGCAGCCATGGCAACTGTGGCAAGGAACCTTGAGAGGAACCAGACTCAAAAGGGGAACCCATTCTCATTAGAGTGAAATCAAGAGTGTGATTATAAATCTTTAAGCAATACAGAACACTGGAGAGTGAGAACTAACATGAGCACTGGAATGTGTGATTATGAGTAATGTCCTTCCTAAAGTCTTATACAGTCAACACACACTGTGTATATATATATATATATATATAAATAATTTATTTAAACTATCATTAAGAATATTAAATTAAGAATACCCCTTGTACATGTATGCCGTAAGTGCCTCGTCATGACATTCAGTGTTGTTCATTGGTGTTATTCGGATCAGCACTACCCACAGTTTAGTGTTTTCTCAGCTAGAAGTCAGTAAACCGCATACACTTATTGCCTTAATGCAATAGCAACTATTTAAAGTTCGAGAAGTAATTCAGCAATACTCATTAGTGCTTTAACCAACAGTAATGGGAAAATTTGTCATTATCATTAACTCCTGCGCAACCCTGCTGCATCTAACCGTTTGCATTAAAAACAAAATTCAAAACTTACAGCTGCCAAACTTAAGTGGACAGGAATGGCCATCCATAGGAAAATCCACTAGCTTCATTGGACACTCTGCACTGATTGTCAACCTGTACAGCAACACATAGAAAAACAAAATGACACTTAGCATAACACGATGACTATGTATCATAAAAATAATACATAGCCACGAGTTAGTATAGCTAACACAACGCAATCAGTTGTGTGAAAGAAAACAATAAGGAAACATTTGCGCAAACAGGAATATGTGGTTTTTTTTTGTGTTAATGTGCATGGCAGTATACATGTTTTACATGCACGCTTATTATAACTAAAGGTATCTTTTCCCTAGAGTAGAATATTTATTTTTTAATAGCTTGACAAAAGAAATTGTTAAACTCTGTATGTATGAGCACTCCATATGTGGTCGCACTACCATGCTTTACTATATCTTACTAATCCAAGCATTAGGATCTCGTTTCACATATAAATAAATCACAGCCATGCATTTACGTTTATTAAATATGAATGCCACCAATGAGGTTCTACATGCAATAACTTACTGCTAACGAAAAACATTTTTCAAATATATCCAGTAGAAAAAATTGCTTTTTGTTAGAATTTTTTGTACATTAAATTTTTGTACATTAAATTTCTTTAATTTATTTCTTTTTCATATTACTAAACCACAGAATAGATATTTATGCATATAATTTAATCCAAGTATTTTATATATATGCACCTCATGGTGTAAAGGATAGTGCCATTTTTCATTATGCGGAACAGTTTATTCGGGGCAGTCATGTTGTGAGCCACAGATCTTTTCCCGTTTCTGAAAAAGGTATCAGGAGTCCACACTTTGGTCACCATCAGGTTGTTCAGCCGCAAAATTTCGATTGGTCCTTCATATCTTAGTCGCCGGTCTTCCCATGTCTGTCTGAAAAACACATCTATTGTGTACTCCTAAAAAAACAAGAAGAAGAAGAAGAAGAAGAAGAAAATAAAGATTTAAAGCAACCAGTTATAAGCTTATAAACTTGTAATAGCTTGACATTTACATTCTAAGATATTTGAAGTTGCATCAATGGCATCAAATTGGTTATTATCAGTGTGTGAAAAGACAATTAATCATGCTCTCCCTCTGTAAAGCTCTTCTATAAAGCATTTCGTTCTAGCCACTTGATATAAATAGAACTGTGCAATAGTGCATTTACGCCAACATCACACTTTACAGCACTGATTCCAAGATCTCACACATTTCACTGTTGAATATTCACTATAGTACATGTTGTTCAACTGACAAGCTGATTGGCTTGATAATTAGTTTGTTGACAGTTTACTATAAATACCAACATTACATATCATATATACACAATATGACAGGTGCTGTGTCAGCACAAGCCAAAACTGACACATATACATACAAATTAACAAAAAAATGTATTTTAAGATAGACATATACATGATACAATTCCTACACGAAAGCTACCGCTAACCTCCAGAATCCGAAAAGCTTTTTATAAGGTCACAAATGTGACATTTAATTATGACAAATACATGGTAAAATAAAAAAAAGACACATTCCAATGATTGGTTTTCATGTTAATGCATACATACCATTTCCACATCAGATACCGGGCCAAAACTAGTGACGTAGATATCAGTCTTTACCTCAGTTACTGGACCTATAAAAGGATGGGCACCATTAGAAATTCTACAACTGTATACAATTACTTTGTTCTATGTAACATCTGGATACCTGTTCATTAAAACATCAGTTAACCATGTACCAGCAACACAATGCAATAAATCATGTAGGTTAAGTGCTTCAATTACTCTTCACATGCAGCATCAAAATAGGGAAAAAAGTGTGATTTTTCAAGACATGGATGCTAGAGACAAATGGGCTGGTTTGATTATTTCAGATGCTGCTGTGCTCCTGGGATTCCTGCCCATCCCCTTCAACAGTCGATATTTTGTGCATGCTGAAATTATTTTCTAACCATGGCTGTAAAGAATGATTATTTGAATTACTATACTCGTCCTCAACTAGGACCACTTTGGCCATTTTTCTTAAGCCTGTCTTGTTAACAAGGTGTTTCCATGACCAGAATTAATGCTCACTTAATGTGTTCTTGTAACATTTCATACTAACTCTAGATACAACTGTGTAAAAAACCCAGGAGATAAGCAGTTTATAAAATACATAATCCAGCCCATCTGGCACTAACAGCCATGCCACAATCAAAACACAGAGATCACATTTACCCCTTGTTCTGATTTTTGATTAAACATTAACTAAAAAAATCTTCTATCCTGTATTTGCATGATTTTATGTATTCTGTTGCCACTTAATTGGCTGATTAGATTAGTGAACAAATGAGCAATTGTATAGGCATTCCTATTACATTGGAATGTCTGTGTTTAAAAAAAAAATACTATTCCTAATGCTTATAGTTAACCAAAATGTTTACAATATCAACGTTCATTTTAATATTCAGCTGCTGGTTTTCTTTAATACACAAACTTAAACCCTTCCCTGAAGATTACTTAACATGTGGCTTGGTTTATGAAAAAAGGAGTTAATTGGCATAAATACATAATGCGCTAACTTTGTCTGTCATTTTTATCAGGGCAAATTAGCCCCAGAACTCTTTTAAGCACATCAAGTTCGGTTCCTCAATTGATTGCTCTGAAAATGATGATTATGGCTCTGTATCTAACAACAAAACCTGGCATCCACACACAAAACAAAAGCTCCTGAAGTTAGTTCTCACATCTCACATATGTAACCTACAACATGCTTTTGCCATTGCATAATTATTTGGGTTGCAGGCATTACGAACTGAACTGAAATCAAACATTAAACAAATGGCTGCAGAAGGCACACACTGCATCATTACCCTGCCAGCTGAATGTTCTGAGAAAAAAACAGATAAGAAGAAGAGGCAGACAAAAAAGCATGGCTGCCAAGTTGTACAGTAAGTACCCTCATAGCCAATGTTTGCACCTAAATGCAATTTAGTTCAAGCCCTTCTAAATATCGCCAACAGAGGCCAAATCTGTTCTGAGCATATGAGTCTCGATGACAAAAAATCATGCTGCAATTCTAAAAAAAATTACAACTTTATCTAATATACATAGCAAAAAACGCCTAAAAAAGTGAAACCTGATGCTGAACACATAAAACTAAACACTCTGACTATAAATTAAGTCTAGTGGAGTAATATGATATAGCTTCACATTGTAATCAATAGGAACTACTATTTATTAAATGTATTTTTGCTGTTACTTAATAATGCATTTAATATATTAACACATTAAAATGGCTCATATATGAGTTGCTTACAGCACACTAAAAACATCTATTGGTTATTTATCTTCTTCTGACACATTTACAGATGTTTCCATGCACATGTCCACATCTTAACTGAATTTCTCAAATAGTAACCAGGAAAATGCAAATTATTGTTTGCCCATCATTGTTATGTGAATATTTTGAATTGAGTGTAACAAGATTATGTAACCAAAAACCTGCCAGACTGCCAACAAGCATAGAGAGAAGGGCATACATGCTTTCTTTTGCTACATCATCGTTTCATCATCACCAAAAAAAAAAAAAAAAACAGTTGTTTAAATAATAAAGATATGAATGATAAAAATAAAAACATATATAATTGTTTATTTACATATCTGACTTGTTTAAAATTGTTTATTTATTCCTATTTAAATTTTGGGGAAAATTATTGGAAAAGCAATGCATTTAAATAAATTCTGACTTCTCTGAAACAGTCAAAGGTCCTGAGCGTAGCCTTGTAGAGGTGCGCCTGTCAGGTGGAGTTGGGATGCACATGCACACTTGTCTAGTGAAAGGAGAAATGCACGAATGCTGCATACAGCAGAGTGAATGCATAAAAAAAGCTTCATTACACTTTCACCAGTCGACCGGCACTCAGCCTTTTCTAGTTTCCAACAGCAACAGAAGCAACAGCAGATCATTGCAGTGGAAATAAAAGAAGCCTTTAATAAAGTTTTATAAATTGCAAACAAAATTAAAGTGAAGTGGGCCAGGACAAAAATCACTTAAGTCGACCAATAACACACTGATAACCTCTATGTGAACTTGCTGGCAATTATCTGACAGGTTAAAAAATAAATAAGTAAGTCTGCATAAGTACAGTATTTATCCTCATTGCTGTGAAATGAAAACAGTTATAGGTTGCTAATAAGGAGACACACATCATTAGCACAGTCTGTGACTACCTGAGTTTATTGCTCTATATCGCCTCCTAGTGGAGTAACAGAAACTTGCTATTTTTCAAGTACAATTACAATTCAGAATATGTTAATTTATAATTAATATTTGGTGTCTAGAAAATGTAGTCACTCTGGACATATATCTGACATATCTGGTCTCTACTTTGTGTATAATCATAAATGTTTAACCAATATTAACCCAAAAACAGGGGTAAAACCTTCACAGCTACTGATGCACACTTCTTACAGGATGAGGTATGTTTTTTCTATTAGAAGTTAGAAGTGTGTGGTGTGTGTGTGTGTGTGTGTGTGTGTGTGTGTGTGTGTGTGTGTGTGTGTGTGTGTGTCTGTGTGTGTCTGTGTGTAATTAATGTATATATACACAATATCTTACTACTTACAACAGGTTTTCAAGAACCTGGTTCTGAAATACCCCCTGCCTGGGTGGTGCTTTCCCAACTTTGGCTGAATCACTTTCATTTATAAATAAGCTGATTAGTCGAAATTGGTGTTTTGGGAGAAGAAGAAAAAAGCTGGGATACACTGTCTTAAGGACAGCCAGTACTCCAGAACCATGGTAAAGAACCTGTGATTTACTAAGGCTCAAGGGCACTTGATTTAAAGTAGCACTAAGGGCGAGTTGTTGGCAGATGTAAAAGTAATGACCATGTATTCTTGAGTATGCATGTATGGCTGTGAACAAAGCAAAACCAAAGCTGAGTGGCCAGGCAGTATGTTACTGATTGACCACCATGCCAAGGGCACAAGCAGAGGTGTGCATCAGGACTGAGATCTGGCGGGACCTATGAAAAATGTTGCAGGAGTTGTTTATTTCATGCAGGCTGCGTGTGGCAGTCAGATATGAAGCTGAATAGGCATTTGTAAGTGTTGATAATTGACTTATTGTGGTTAGGGTTGCTGTAATTAAAAAATACAGATTTGTTTAGATTTTGGGAAACAGGACCAACTGAGGTCAATAAAACCTATTATGACCAGCTACAAATATAAATCAGAATTTATGATGTGGGTGGGATTGGTCAGTTATGTTTGTGGGAGCTGGATAGGTCAAAAATGACTGCAGGTGCAGATTGAACTAGACAAGTGTCTGTGGGTGCAGAGGGGATTGGTCAAAAGAGTCTGTCATTATTAGCAGGACTGATCAAAAGGGTCTGTGGAAATTGGTGGGATTGGACAAGACTGTCTGTGAGTGCTGGTGGGATTGTTCAAAAGTCTCTGTGGGAGACTAGCAGGATTGGTCAAGGGAGCTAGCAGGATTAATCAGGTCTGTTTGTGGGAGCTAAGAGAATTTGCCAAGAGTTTCTGCAGGTGTGCATGAGATTATATGAGTGAATAGAGTGGAATAAAAAAATGGTCCAGCACACACCTTCAGGCAGAACCCCAAATAAAAAGCTCACATGTGCACCTGCCCTAGGTAGCCTGGACAACCTGTGCATACTGCCACAATTGTTCCAAGGGGCATTAAACATGTCTCATCCCGATTACATTAGAAATACAGAAGGCACCAATCTATACAGAGACCACAGCAGGTCCTAGGTTTCAGCTCAGACAAACCCTCATACCCAAAAATCACAAGCTGTATTCTAATGAACACTTCAAGCCTTCATTCACCCATGTGAACTTAATTTTGCATTTTTTTTTACTAGTTTAACACTGGATTTGATCATGCAATACATTCTGCAAAGATTTATGCTGTAGAACCAGAAAATTCAGAAGGCTTTACTGTGACAGCCAGCATCCTCCACGCAAAAAGAAGGAATTGTAGGCACTGTAGGTCCGAATAGAACAGGGTATACATTTTAGATCAAATTTCCTAATGAACAACTTTTTTAAGTGTTATACACTCTATTAAATTACCTAGATGTTCTATGTTTTTTTTAAATGAATAATTAATACGTACCGCCGAATCCAGGGCGCAGTCTGTTGTCATAACCCTCCAGAAGTTGGTCTAAGATCTGGGTGAAATTTTCAGGGTATAACTTCTCATCCTTCTTTACCTGACCTGAGATTTTCTTAATGCTGCAAACGATACGCAAGACAAACGCGTTAGGATGCGCCTTCAAGCCGCATGCAAAAGAAAAGGGGGATACAAAGAAGCCAATATCTTTCTCTGTCCTTATAGACAGCTGAAACAGTGCAACTACACTTCAACTCGGGTCATATGTGACCCGAGGTTGGGAACTCGATATTAGATTATGGTGGCAATTAGCGAGACGCGAGTGCGCAACGTGTATGTGGAACTCACCAAGCCGAAACGCACAGAAAGTAGAAGAGTGTGGAAATGTAAGTGGGGCACATCGCAATCACCGTCTCCTTCTTGGCCGAGACCATCTTTTGCATGCCATACTTCAAGCTCCTTCACATTTCCAAACGTCTTGTCCCAGGGAATGGCAGCAGGCAAGAAAAAGAGCGCATCCGCACCAAATGCACTAATACCATCACCCCAAATCTTTCGATGGCCAAAATGAAAGAAAAGCCAATCCCCCTGGAAAAAAAATCTGTCTAAAGTCCCATTTCTTCACGCGAGATATAAATCCAAAGGTAAAACTCTGGCAGTGTGTAAAAACATCCTCAATACGGAACGGAGATGTTGCAGTGCTGGAAACTAGGCTGGGAGTCTGCAGTGCTTCACGCGCGCAATGAGAAGGAAGCAGATAGCAGTGAACTCAGGCGCACAGCATGCCAGATTGGACCGGCTGTTCCTAATCCAGTCAAGGATTTTAAAAGCCTCCAGGTTCATTATAAACCAACCCAAACGCAACTCTGGGTTGCGATACATAACCGATACCAGGGCGAAGGCAGTTTTTTTATAACCCCGTTATGACTAAACCTACCCCAACTGGGAGTTAAACCGCCCAATCTGGCAACTCTGAGTTTGGGGTAATTGCGCGGTATAACAAGACACGCCATGGCTTGTTACTGCGTGAAAACTTTGGCTTCGTGTTAATTGATGCACATTCTTACAATCAGAGGTGTCAGTTTTAAAGTGAGCCTACAGGTATTAGTCAGTGTGTAATAAAGTGTTTGAGCTACTTTCCTCAATGGATTTTGGTGCATTATTCCTGTATTCTAAAAATAAATAAATAAATAAATAAATAAATAAATAAATAAATAAATAAATAAATAAATAAATAAATAAATGGTGACTTTGCCACCAAATACTCCAAAGCACAAGTCTGGGCATGGAATCAAAAACACCAAGGGGTTTGTCTCATTTTCACAATCTCAAATGAAACACACACACATACACACTTTCTCAAGTACAGTCACATTGTACAGTAACTGGCACAGTGCATGCTGCTTCACAGATTTTTGGTCACCTGGGACAGGAGAATGTATTCAGATGGGCGTGTGCGTGTGTGTGTGTGTGTCACCATCAATAAAAAAAACAGTATGTTGGCGTTCTAAGGTACCAATCTTCACTGTTGACTTTGCTCTTTGCAAGGCTTATTTGAGTGCCACGTTTAATCCTAGCAATGATAGAGGAAAGTTAATTAACACCTGCAGGCTGAACACGGAGTCACATTGGGAAGATTGCAGAAGTGCTATCTACGGTTTCCAATCAGCTGGGATTTTTTTCCACGTATATAATGGGGAGTGAAAAGATACTGAGAGAGCACAGTTGCTCAGTGAGTTGCTATGTAGAACAGCAAAATAGGCTGTTTCAGATGAACAATTTCATTGAGTTGGAAATACTAAGATTGACCAATGTGACGCCACAATATAATATACAGAGCGGATGTGGTTTCACAGTTAAAATTGTAGATAAAAATAAACCCAATTGAGACTGTGTGTGTGTGTGTGTGTGTGTGTGTGTGTGTGTGTGTGTGTGTGTGTGTGTGTGTGTGTGTGTGCCATGGCCTCATTACTCTAAGACAGTGTGTCTGAATCATCTTCCTGAAATACCACCACTCTACACATGTTGGTATTTTCCCTTCTCTAACTCACCCAGTTCAATCTGTTTTAGGCCTGTTAATTAACTGATAAGTTAGGAGCTGGGGAAACACAAAAAAACGTAGATCAGTAGTTCTCCAAGACCAGGTGTATGTAATTCATTGATACAAGTACTACAAATACAATTTTTCTGGTTTACAGTTCTATTTTCTTGTTTACAGTGCCATAGCCATACTTATATATGCATACTAATAACTCGAAATGTCCAAAGAAAATAAAATATTTATCAGGCATCTATGAAACATTTAGTACCAGCTCTTTATTGAATATGCACAGATATTCACATTTTATATCATATATTTTTTCCTCCGCTAAGAAGACCTTTGAGGCGTGTCCTAATTTAGTGTTAAAATAAGCCCACATGACCTTTCCTACTCTATCCAGTCTGCCTTTCAGTGATTCTGCAAACATCATCAACTATGACGAGAGGTTAATGCATGTGTGAAGTTGTGGTCAGAGTCTGTTTGTGATGGAGACTGCATTTTTGTGTGAGGTGCTGTACATTTGTAAAAAAAAACAAAAAAACACCTGTCCGACACAATATACTGTATGCATATATATATATATATATATATATATATATATATATATATATATATATATATATATATATATATATATATATATATATATATATATATATATACATGCATTATATTTATGTCTTGGAAATGTGTGAATGTAAATACATACAACTCTGCTTTGTACTATGTACTATGTAGCAGGTTATAGGTTCAATTGTGAAGCTTAATCATAAAAGGGAAGTAATGAAGTACAAATACTTGTTACTGTACTTAAGTAGATACTTAATTACTTATTAGAACTTTACTTCACTATTTATTTTTTTGGACAACTTTTTACTTTCACGCATTAATATTTTTTAGACAAATAACTGTACTTTTTTCATTGTAAAACCAGGCTTATTTTATCTTTAATCTATTTCGTGACATGATCAATAATTTTTCTTTCATTTCACACAGTTTTCAGCCCATCAACCTATTTCTTGTCATTTTGCTGGGCCCTTGAGCAAGGCCCTTAACCTTAACCCCTTAACGTTTGCCAAATGCCATAAATGTTCTATAAGGTGTTTGTTCAGTCGGCATACATTCATTAGGTAACAAAATTAGAAATTATTTTGTAATAATATGATTTGAGGTCCAGTTACCAACGTGACACTAAAACAGTTAGTAGTAGTAATGGCTACTTCTTACTTAAGTCAGAGCCCAAAGTTCTTTACTTTAACTGGAGTGAAAAAAACGTGTAGTTAGTACTTTAGCTTTCACCAGAGTCTTTTAAAACATGAGTGTCTGTAGTTCTACTTGAGTAAAGGATGTGTGTACTTTTGCCACCTCTGAGCTTAATCACTTAGGAGTAATAAAGTACATAACCTAAATATCTCCCACGCCCTACACTACATACAAAAACAAACAAAGCGAAATTCACATCAGCCTCCAAGTTAATTATATTAGTATGTATCAAGATTACTATTTTAAGTGGCATTGCACTAATATTTAATTTTGGATCTGCATTAAAAAGACATCACAACAAATGGTCTGGAACTTAGTAAACTGTATGACATCATCAGCTAAACAGATGTGATTTCCATAGGTATGAACCACGATCAGAAAATGGCAAAGTTTGAAATAAAGGTTGGGTGTGGCACCATAACATAATACTGTAGCCCACTATAAACTTTAATTACAATTCAATTTCAGTCATATAGCATAATAACGGAGCTTTAAGAAGATAAACGATATTATGTGGATATCAGTGGTAGGTAGCAGATATGCACTGTAACTTAGTACATCAGCACTCTGATGCATTTTGGCATTGTGAGAACATCACTGAGAAGCGTGAGAGGGTGTGAAAGCATTGAGCTTGCTGAGGGTGAGAGAAAATGGGAGCGGGAGGAGAAAGAGGAGGAGGAGGAGGAGGAGGAGGAGGAGGAGAGAGAGGCCTCTTTATTGCAGTGCTCATGTGGATAGGGCTCTTATGGAGGCCTGGCAAATGAAACTAATGACTCAGAACTGTGACTCAAGCTGTCTGGTAATCAAATCCCAAACAAAGAAAAGCATTTGACATAAAAAGATGCACATTTACACACACAGACACATGCACTCAAACCAACCACTAAAATACATGATCAGAAAGAGTAGTGCATCCGTGTCATTGCCTAGGTTATGGCAGTGTCAAAGATGACTGTGTAGTTACAGTTCAAGGAGAAAACTCTTACAGGCAGTTGTCCGACACAATGCAATATAGTTTTTGTAGATTTTCCTGATCTGAATTTGTTGTCTCGGATTCTGTTATGGCGAACACAACCAGTATCCTGTAGACATTAAATATTCCCAGAGTAGAATCCATAATGGAACTTGTGTATATTATTGGTTTATGGGAAATACAGTTGCGCTACCTGTTCAACATTGACAATGTAGATATTAAGTCAATTTTCAGAAAGGCTGACAGTAATGTCTGCTGTAGCTTCTGAGGGTTAGATGCCTTGCCTTGGCATTATAATAAGGGCATGAAGGCCAAATGGTGAATTCTAGCAGTATGATGTTGCTACTCAGCATAAGCTGGCTCTCAGTGCCGGGTTACATCTGTTCTTGCTGGTGGGGGGTGCTGTCACCAGGGCTTTGACACGGGAAGTGATGCGTCAGCCAACTGATATTTTTCAGTGAGGGTAAGAAGAAAGAAACTGCCTCATAGAGGGAAAAAAGACAGGTCAAAAATAAAGAAAGCACAGTACAAACCATGGTTTAAATCATTCTCAAAAATATAATTACAATTAATACAATCAAGCAAATGTATTTCACAACTTAAAGTGCAATATATAATCACTATATATTTAAATACAACACTGTATCTATCAGGGAACTCACTGAATCACATAAATATTTAAAACAATTGGTATTTAAAACTGCAAGACTTGGAAACCCATTAAAAAGAATGGGAATTGACTTAAATTGTGAAGCTGAATGGAACTCAGATGATGTTGTTGGCAGGAATCTCTAATGCATACAGTATGTTTCCCTACGCAAGGGCTACAGATAGCTTTTTAAAATCATATGTGGGCTTTGTCTCCAACCTGTTTGGCACAGGGGAATCACTCCTCCACAGGATGAGCTGCCATTTGTGTAGGCATTCAATAATGGTGTGGTTGGAAACCCATCACATTTTGAAATGGACTGAGATCTGTGGACGAGTGGTACAGGAAGTCTTTGGCGTATTCTTCCCAGTAGAGGAAACAATCCCACTCAACTTGACAGTTGCTGCAGTGTCTCCTGAAGAAACCTCCCAAGCTCCTGGTTGGTGCGTCTCACTTGCCGGTTGGATTGCAGATGGTATCCTGAAGTTATGTTTCGTATTACTCCCAGTTCTTGCTTTCCAAAGTTCTCTCCAGAGTTTGACTGGCTGTCATGAAGATTATTATGCAAAATTTCCTCCAAGAACTAAAACCTATACTATTTCAAATATATTTTATAATCACTATATATAGATATACGCTAAAAATATACTTTATACACTAGCATAACTTTATTCTGCATGTCTAAAAGCATTGTTAACATCAATGTTAATACAACTATAACATATCACTCTGTGCAAGCCCTTTGGGAATAGGAACTGTATCATGTAAAGGGTACTAAAAAATCTATATTTTTACAAGCCCCACACATGAGCATAAGCTATGTACAGCCTGCAGATCCGAAACATTTTTAAGACAGAAAATCTAAGAAATCGTATGAAGAAGCACAACGTCACAATTCCCTCTTATTAGCAAATTTTGATATAGTCAGTTAAAGTAGTAATGAGCACAGTAGGAGCAGCCTCTGTGATTCTTTGGTGATTAGAAGTGAGCCACTGGAGCACCTGTCAAATCGCAAAGCATTACCTACTCCCTGTTGCTCTGCCAGTTTTAAACTTGCACAGCAAGAGGGATTTTCACTCATGCACTATTCACACAATTGATAGAAATTGTACTTTTTGATATACAAGAGAGGGAGAGAGAAAAAGAGAGAGAGAGAGAGAGAGAGAGAGAGAGAGAGAGAGAGAGAGAGAGAGAGAGAGAGAGAGAGGCATGCATATAAGAGGGTGATGAAACAAGAGTGGTAAAACATAGAAGTGTGGGGGTCAGAATTAGTGTGTAGACAACAGGAATGGCTTTTTAACTTCCTCCAGTTCCACCAACTCTTCCTCCTTCCTTTTTTTTTTTTTTTTTTACCTTGCCCAGAGGCTAGAACGACAGCCGTGATGAGATTATGTGTAAACTGGCTGTTACCAAACGCCTCACTACCACCCCATGTTAAGGCAATAAATATCTGCCACCCACACAGCCCCTTACAGCCCAAAACATGTGCATGCTAACACTCTGTATTCTGGCCTGATACATCTTACTATATCCAGGCAGTGCTTGAAGAAGGCAGCAGGGAGAAGCCTGGTGCTGTTCTTGTGTGTTTAGCTTAAATATGTAAATATGATAAATATATAATTTAATTATAACCCATTGAAGTCAAAGCATACTTTATTTTCAATATATTAGGCAAACATACTAGTGGAGTGGTAGATGTTTAATGCTTAATGTACATCAGAAATTTGCAAATAGCAGAGGTATTAAAATGTACAGTATTATAATAATTTACTCTAACTGAAATTATTATCAACAGTAATACTTATCTAACCCTTTTATTCCGATATTTGTCACACAATGCAGTCAGTACAATTTAGAAGCAACAACAGTTTCACATGATAAGGGATCCCAAGGAAGGGCCCCTGAGGACTAGTGGTTAAGCTTTGGTGAACTCCCAGCTCTGAGTCCCAAGCTTAAATAAATTGGGGAGAATTGCATTAAGAAGGGCATCCAGTGTAAAACCTGTACAAAATCAAAAATATGCAAATTAAAAATCTTCTAAGGTGGCAACCCCTAATAGAAGCAGCCGGGAAAAATGGACACCCAAGAAAATATTAAATCTTTGCTTTGCTATTTTAGTTCTACACCACTAAGCATCTGGAAGGTTTATAAAATAAAGGGTAATAGCTGATAATTTGTCACTGTTGCTGTGTATGGTGCTGTTGGAGAAATGTCTACTTTCTGTCCAGAAATATATTAGGGTATACATCACCAGGTGGTTGGAAAAAACATTGTTGAATTAGACTATGAGCATGTTTTCTTCATGACCCTTCTATTTATTTAGTGACCTGGGCATAGGCATATCATTTTAACACATACTTTGACACATTCTGAAATCTACCTGAGCCCACTGAAACATTTTTGCAAGTCAAACCAAAGCCAGCAATGTTCTAGAGTAGATTGGAGACACAAAGTGTTTGGCTGTAGTTTGCTCTCTCACCAGCCAGATTCAATGAAGTATACCAAGTATAGCAAAATAAATTTTTTCTGCATTTTCTGTATCTAAAAATATCAAGCTTTAATATGGTAGGTAAAATTAAAGTGGAGTGCTAAAGAGTGCTAATAGGTCACAGCTCTAGCATTGACAATTTGAGGCTAAGCTTGGGCTTATTATATTTTTCATGTCTTCATGTGTGTTTACTTTTACTTTTTCAATGACATGGTGAACTGTTTACATCTAAATAGTCCCTAGCTAGTTTTGTCTTGTGATGGGCTGGTGTCCAATCCAGGATGTATTTTAGCCTTACATGCATCCATTATAAAGCAGGAATAATGAGCTTATATCATCTTGTGTAGCTGTTAAAAAACTTTGAAGGGAGCATTAAGTATCCATTAAAGTTTTTGTGTCATGTTTAGGAGTATGATAAGTAACATGCATTGTTCACATACTGTATTGTGCCCATATCGAATCACATATTGGAGACTATGTTCCGCCCTGAACACTCCCTTATGCTTGAGCGAGGGCAGTTCTGAATCTCTTCAGCATTGATGCTGGTCTGCTCTACTAACTGCTCCTTATCCAGAAGACTAAAGTATAAATAGGAAATCCAAAAATAAACCTCAGCTCTCCCAGATAGCTCTCAGGAGATGGCCGGGTGGATAGCCAAGTTCCCAACAAACCAGTCACTGAAACATCTCCACATGGACGACCTAGCTTTGGGAAAGGACACAAGACATAATCTCATAAAAAAGGGTCACAAAAAAAAGTTTTTGTAGCATGTATATAAAATACATATTATATTGTGAATCCAGAATGGGTTTTAGACTCCACACTGGGTCACAATAGGGAAGAATCAGACTGATTTTGAGGCTAATTTGCCACATGTAATAATTGAAAAACTGACCCTCACAGTCCAGTCATGAATTACAATTTGAGTATTTTCTCAAAAACTGTCCTGTATAAAAACTCAATCTTGTTTCCATGTGCAGAAGACCAATAACCAATTACAGTCAAATTTTAAACATCATGTTTTATTTGCTTTAAAGTCATTGCTTATAAGAAATTCTGCAAGATCTCTTCAAAGGGCTGGGATCATTGGTGTTTATTCTTATGTGAGCAAAGTCTGGAAGTATGTGATGTTTTGTTCTGAGCAAAAAAACGTGGGAGGCTTGATGGTTAGAGGATGGGCCAGGACAAATATGAAATGTGAAATCTCCTTTTATATCTGAAGTTGAAAAAAACAACAACAATTGACTGTATACAGTAATTCTTGTATTGTGGTCCAAATTTAAGCCAGTGGTTTCCATCCTCAACCATGAAATTACCACAAATTATGTTGTTTTCCCTGAACACAATCCAGCTAATCAGCTAATAAACAGATGTTTCTGAATCAAGTTTCAAGCAGGAAAATTGTAAATTGTAAATGGCCTTGATCACTTCAGAGATATTAAACAGGTTAGCATTAGTGAATCCTTTATTTGTTACAAAAAGACTTCTTACTCATTTATATTGTCTGTTGTATTTTGATCGCTGCTCACCATGGTTGTAAGGGGTGCTTATTTAATATAATATAGACTCTGATCTCCCTCATCAACATGTTTTAGCCTTCAGACCCTCTGGTTACAGGACTTTATTTAGTTTTTCACACTATTCTGTGTAAACTCTAGAGGCTGTTGTGTGTGAAAATCCCAGGAGATCAGCAGTTTCTAAAATACTCAAACCAGGCCATCTGATACCAACAAGTATTCCATCACATTTTCTCCCCATTCTGATCTTTTATGTGAACATCAACTGAAGCTCTTGACCTGTATCTGCAAGATTGTAGGCATTATACTGCTGTCACATGACTGGATGATTAGACAACTGCATAAATAAGCAGCTGTATATAACTTCACATGAGAGAGCGAAATTTTATGCTGTACATTTTATACTGTAATGAGGTTCGTGTTCGAAATATATATCTAGAGTCTGTATGTCTGAGAAAAGATTAAGTCAGGTTTCACACTGATTTAAGACAAGGTACAGACAATTAATTTCTGGTCTCAAGTACAACAATGCTATAAATGAGTTTTAGACCATTACAAAAATTGTGCATAAATGTGCAAAATCCCATACATCTGTTCATTCATTCAAATTGATAAGAATTTATTTAGCCACATACTGTATCTATTGCTAAATCCAAATGCAGTGTGTGTGTGTGTGTGTGTGTGTGTGTGTGTGTGTGTGTGTGTGTGTGTGTGTGTGTGTGTGTGTATGTGTGTGTGTGTGTGTGTGTGTGTGTGTGTGTGTGTGTGTGTGTGTGTGTGTGTGTGTGTGTCTCAAAAATCTTTCTGGTCACTGAGGTTAGTTTGATTTTACATTTAGTTTATGGCCCAGCATATTTAAATAAAGTAATACACACATTAAGTCCCACATGGATATCATAACAAGAATGTTTTATCCATGTATGTGCATTTGTGCCTCTGTGTTGTCTCTGGATGCGCAGAAACAGAAGCAGCACAGCTGACTGAGAATAGAACTGGTGTGAAAACCGCTCTTGCTGTCTTTTTCTGACTCTTTGGTTCTGTCATACTCTCTCGTTCTGTTACGCAATGACAAGGACCATGTGATCTACCTAAAAAAAAAAAGATTTTATTGCAGAGTGGATATACAGCATTTCATTATTTCACATTTTTAGCAATCTGATCTTGTTGAATATATGACATTGAAGCTTTACACTGCTTAAAAACTTCTTACGATTAAATATAAAATATATGGTCCTTGGGTCAAAGCTTGGAAGTTATTTAAGTGAATTCAGGAATGTTCTGTTTTATAACCTATCATATAGTACGTGTTAAAGTTAGGCTGTTCTGTGACTGAATTTATGCATGTTCTGTTATACAGTCTATTCAAATACTTCATATCAACTATAGACATCTATCCCAGTATAAGGGTGTTAAGCTCTCTTCTAAAACCCTGAGTCTTTCTCTCTGTCTTTCTTTCACCGGCTGTCCAGCCAGCAGGACCAGATGAGCACGGATAATTACCAACTGGCTGTGTGGGGCAAAGGACACCTTCAGTGTGTTTGTGTGTGTGTAAACACTGAAGTTGGTCTGGGTGACACATGCCTTTTTGCTTCCAGAAGCAGCTTAAAATCATCATTTGTTTTTATTGATAATTCAGTCATGGCTCATTTCGTAGCATATGCCTATAGTTACTGTTCTATTGTATTTGACTGTCATGCTCTTTTATTTAGCCAGTATTATTTAGCTTGATTCTAACAAGGTATTCTTTTCACCTGAATACATCAGCAAATGTACATGAACCTTTCCTGTAGGAGGGTTTGAAACTATGGTTTTGATATAGAATGTCAAACATCATGTAACCACAAAGCCTTGGAATGTTTGACATTGCTGGATAGATGTAGGTGCTGCTACAGGATCATGAATCATTCCCCTGTGGCAAGAAATGTCTGGAAACTGTCACATTCTGTGGTCTATGTGTATCTTTGGCCCATCCACTCCCGTTTCTAAAATGACACACAGCTTGATCTGGATGTTAGTTGTGTGAATAGCAACACCACCCAGAACCAATCTGATTCCTAACAAACCTCCTAATCTCCATGGCACAAGCAGCCTTTCCAAAGAAACATACTGACACCATCAAATGCTTGCTGGTGAATCATATACTGCATCTTTGACAGTGAATCATATCTTAACCCACCAAAAAAGAGCAAAAAGAGAAAACAGGAAGATTGTACAGCTCCTTGATAAATCTCAACGTGGGAGAGAAGACTCTACTAACACAGTATATTTCTATTTCCAAAGGTAAAAACTATATACTGCAGTATAGATTTCGACTGTAACATATTTGAATATAATTTTCAAGTCAGTACTAATACTGTCCACAGAGCTTTAAGTGTCTAATTTGTAAATACATTCCTGACGTATAAAACAATAAAAAAAAAAAAAAAAAACCCTTATATATATATATAGTCTATATATATATATAAGTCTAGTTTATAAATGACTTTCAAACAAATCTTTGATTAAAAAAAAATAAATAAATTAAAAACTTTTAAATGAGAACCAAAAACCAGTGCACACTCTGAATGTATCTCTTTAACATATTAATTTGTCGCTCTAAATCTCTTCTTGCCTACATTGAATATAATATAGGCCAAGGTTGAAAAGGACATTTTCCTTCTTCATCTATGTCCAAGTGTTGGGGGGGGATTCAGCACTTCATGCTAATATATATATATATATAAATCTCAACGTGGGAGAGAAGACTCTACTAACACAGTATATATATATATATATATATATATATATATATATATATATATATATATATATATATATATATATATATATATATATATATATATGTATGTATATATATATATATATATATATATATATATATATATATATATATATATATATATATATATATATATATATATATACGTATATATATATATATATATATATACGTATATATACGTGTATATATATATATATATATATATATATATATATATATATATATATATATATATATATATATATATATATATATATATATATATATATACGTATATATATATATATATTTTTTTATTATTATTTTTTTTTTTATTCCAAATTGAACAAATTAAGAACTCAAAACTTCAGCAATGCCCATCACAATACATTTTTCATGTGAAAATAGTGATATATTCTTTATATTGCATCATAAATAAATACAAATACATTGATGAATTATTATAAAGTGTTACCCACATATCATATGCACTGTTTTGGCTAGGAAACCTAGGACTTTGAGGGTTATATAGGAAGGGTGCTCACGTGAACTGATGGAGTATTTAGAATTTCCGCTGTGGTGACAGATTGTTCAGATGGGCAAGTGAAGGATTTGGCAGAGGCTCTTTTTTTCTATAGTTCACTGAAAGCCAGGCTTGGCACATCTCCTTCTAGGAGATTTTCAGGTTAAAGTATAAGTTAGAACCAATAGCTAACAAACAGAGATGCCAATAGCTCCATTTATGCTACCTGGTGCCAGCTAGCCTGAGGTTATTATTTTAATATATTTTTTTCTGATTTAGTTTGACTCTGTTTAAAATGGAACTGGGATTTAAATGCAGAGCATTTTTGTTCTAAATGACTCCTATAATTTGAGTTCTTGAATTAGTCAGGCATCACTTTGCTTCTGGTATCTATCACAATCTAAGTAACAAACCCACAGACAAGACTACCTTAAAAAATTGAAGCTTAAAGAAAAAGTTAAAAAGGGATTAAAAAACAGGCTGTTTTTTCATACTATGTATTAAACCTCAATCAACCTTATAGAATTCCTCCAAAAAAACAAAAAAAACAAAAAATATTTCACAATATTTTCACACCTTCCCCCTTCTCAGTCTCTCACATGCGCTTACTCTCTTTTACAAGAGCTTACTATCCTGCTTGGAACTGATCCACTGAGTTTTTTTTTTTTATAATTATTTGCTATTAACAGACTTTAGTTATTGCTCTGATTAGCCTATATTTGGGCCATATACATATTTCTTTAATTTGCTTTCCAAACTGAATTATTTTAAGCCTTGTGCACCAGCAAATCAAGGATAACATTTCTTTTTTAAAAGAAGCATTATCACATTGTTTATTATTTAAATCCCTACCAAATAGAATAAATCTGTAGTGCACCAATTACAGACAATTAGTATTAAGTGGGGATTTTGGAAACTTGCTGCATGCAAATTAATAATAACAATAACAATAACAATAACAATAACAACAATAATAATAATAATAATAATAATAATAATAATAATAATTATTATTATTATTATTAGTAGTAGTAGTAGTAGTAGTATTATAATTATAATAATAGTTATAGGGTGATAAAGTGAATCCTAACTCTAACCCTAACCACTTCTTTAAATTATTAACTACCCCAAGTATTATCCAACCTACCAATTCACCAGCTTCATTCTAGTCTATGTGTGGTACAAAACACAAAAGTGCCAGATGGCATCTTTACCTGAGGACATCAATATAGAGTGTGTTACAGAAGAATAATATTGGCAATAATATGGAACAAGAAACTGCTCAGCAAGTCAATGTTGGATGCAGAATTCAGAGGTAGTTGCATGACAAAACAAGTTTAGTGCATCTCCATTGACAATAGATGGAAACACATGCACAAGGATAATGATGGGTGAAATCAATGTCACATTCAGCACTTGGGATATTCACAGCAGTACATTTGAGCTAACAAATGAGTTTGGGAACGATTTGATAATACGGGTTTTGCAGTAGAAAAACATAGATTTTATATATAAAACAATTATGGTGTCTTTACTCTGTACAAACTGAGGACATTCATTCATTATCAAAAAAACAATGAAAAGACACAGAACTGCACCATACTAGAATCATGCACACATATATACACACACTCATTTACACCAAGTGGCAATTTAACAAAACCGTTCTCCTTTTCTTGTTTTTTGGAGGTAGGAGGAAGCTAGAGAACCTAGAGGAAACCTATACACATACAGAAAGATCATAAAAAACCCCATACAGACAATATGCTAACATCAGGGTTGAACTAGAGACCTGTTTTTAGGGAATAAATTTAGCCTCTCCCACCATACTGTTTTGTCATGTACAGTTACTCAATGTGACTGAGGAATCATGTGACTAAGCTCTTAAGTCTCTTTCTAGGATCCAAAGGGGCAACCATCATTTCAGCCCTCCACCGATCTGTGCTTTATGGCAGTGTAGCTAGATAGAAGACTCTCCTCGGTGCAAAACCCATGGAAGCCAACAGGCGCCTTAAGGACTCCCAAACTGTGTGGAACAAGGTCTGATGAAACCAAGATTAAAGTGTTGGGCCTCAATTCTAAATGTTATATCTGAAGGAAACCAGACACCGCTCATCACCTTCACAAAACCATCCCAACAGTGAAGCATAATAGTGGCAACATCATTCTGTGGTGGTGTTTTTCTTCAGCAGGGACTTGGCAACTGGTCAGGATTGATAGAAAGTTGAATTGAGCAAAGTATAGAGATATCCTCAATAAATCCAAGTTCCACAGCTCTCAGAAAATCAGACTAGGTCGAGGACACTTCTTCCTACATAACAACCATTCAGGAGTGGTCAGAGCCCTGACTTCAACCCTATTGAACATCTCTGGAAAGATCTGAAAGTGGCTGTCCACTGACAGTCTCCATCCAACCTGACCAAGCTTAAGTGGATTTGCCACAAAGAATGGCAGAAAATCCCTTAGTCCAGGTGTTCAAAGCTTGTTGCATCATACACAAAAAGACTCGAGGCTATAATTGTTGCCAGAGGTGCTTTAACTAAGTTCTGACTACTTGTATACTTGTGCACATGCAATTTAAGTTTTTATCTTTTTAAAATAATTTACAGATTATTAAAAGAATTTTGCTCTTGCTTAATCATTATGGGGTACTGAGTGTAGATTAATGACGAGCTAAAAAAAATCATTTGTGATATCAAGATGCAACATAAAGCTGAAAAAATCTAAAGGGGGGTTTGAATAATTTCTACATATATAGTTTCCCTATAAAATTTTTTTAGGACATACAAAGAAAAGCATTTTTGAGCTTTCTCTCTCCTTTTGTAAGTGTGTCAGAGTCTGTATGATGTGGTTTGTAAGTGATTGTGTGAGCAACCTGATGCAGTAAATGATACTGTTTATTCACAGCTTTTCATAAACAGGCTTTAAGAAGATGGCTGCTTCATTCCAGTGCAAATACAAACTAGGCCACACTGGCCACTCTGTCAGTGGTCCATACCAGCACAGCAGAGCATGAAGCGATCAAATCATTCATGATTACAGTACGTGCTGTAAGTAAATCTTTAAACATTTGTATGGTAATTTGCCAAAACCAACATTAACATCAAATCCTCATATAGCATGTCGTTTTTTGTTTTTTTCTTATTCCTTTTCTCATTTTCAGCCTACACATGATCACATTTTTGCAAGCATGCACCTCTTTCATTCCTTCTTTGATCTCCATGTTCCCAAGCCAACATCCTTGCATCCATTTTGTGATGAGCTCCATGATTCTCTCACACACTAGATGCATGCATGATTTAAAGAGAGACTCTGACCTGTAGATATTAAAATTGCTCATGTGTGTTAGTGTGTGTGGGCTGTCTCACTGTTTAAGATGTGCCAGGTCATACATGCATGGGTAGGAGGAGACATATCTGTCTCTCTCTCTCTCTCTCTCTCTCTCTCTCTCTCTCTCTCTCTCTCTCTCTCTCTCTCTCTCTCTCTCTCTCTCTCTCTTTATTTTTCTTTTTTCTCTGTATTTGCACACACTCTGCGGGAGGAGTGGGAGCCAGTGCACATCTAAAAAAAATCATTTTTTATATTTCCATTACCAAAACATTGACATACTATGTATTTACACATTGTTTATTACTATAATCACGTTAACAAATAAATGGATTGTTCAGAATTTAAAGTAATTACATTTCTATTATATATATATATATATATATATATATATATATATATATATATATATATATATATATATATATATTTTACTACAAACAAAACTTTAGAGATCAGAAATAGTTATGTAATATAGTACATACATGCTGCCAATGCTTACATATAAGCTGCCAATGCCACCTGGTGGATCAAGTTGTGGGGGAAAAAGCTTTGGTTCTGATTGGATGGCATGGTGTATGGACACATCTGGTGTTGTAGATGGGGTATTTGGAAGCAATGAAGGAGGGTAGTGCCAGGTAGCAGAGTACTCGGCGGGAGATTTCGACTGCAGTGCTAAAACAGATTTTAGCTGTCTTTGCAAGAGAGATAATGGGACATTTTGTAGTGGGGTTGAATGTTGTAGAAGTCTAATGAACAGAGTTAGCTCTAGCCTTTGGTGGTTCTAAGCAAGATTTAAATTGAGAACCAAAAACAAATTATCACCTCATCAAACGTAGACTGCACCAAAAAGTTTAGAGTCGATGCAAGGCTATTGGAGAATTGTGGCTGATTCAGATGTTTTGGCCTTCATAAAGAGTTAATGCTCCCCCAAAGAAATAATATTCATGCTGCTGTTATATACTGTGGTGGCTTTCAAATAACTCTTGGTGCCAATAAAGAGACTTGCTGCTACTAAGTGGCCCCTGAAGAAACCCCAGATTATTACTAAGTGGCCCCAGATTATTTAGAAAATCTGGCAGTATGGTCAAACCAACAAGGTGCTTATTATCTGAGGAACAGATTTTCCCTAAGGGAATGCACAAATGAGAACATGCAGTACTTATGTAGTCTATGCATTGTTCTGAGAGCCCAAACCCAAAGGCACAGGCAACTAGGCTAAGGTACTTAATTGTTTGTTTCATTTGAGATTGTGGATTGTGGTTTCATTTGAGATGTCAGGATGTGTCGTCCACTAAGAGACAGGTGGCATAGAAATAACAAGTGACACAAAAATAACAGAAAAAGCAAAAAAATCTTCCTATCTAGCAAGTTTACATAATCAGTAATACATTGACAGGAGTGTTAATGTCCTCTTGTGACTTTTCAAACTTCCTACATGCACAGTGACACTTTCCAAATGCAAAAAATCCAAAATGTTATCTGGAGCAGGGACATATTGTCATCACTGAATAACTGGGTTTGCATCATTAAACACTCTTGTTAAGTGAGTGACTCTCAGTGATATGAAACATATGCAGGCCCACTAGAGAAGCTATAATCGGTTTTATTTGACAGTCATGGCATTTGTACTTGCTTATGGCTATATCTTAAAACTGGGCACAACAACTTTATAGACCGCTCTCAGTCATAGTGATCTGATTTTCCATTAGGGATGTACATCTCTGAAAAATAACTCTTTAAGAAGTTAAGTGGAGTCTGTGCCCCTATTTGTTTAAATCAGGACCAATATTTGCCTGTGGTATTTGGGATACAGCCACAGGCTAATAACCCATTTCGGAAAGTCTCTTAAGTTCCAGCCATCCCAAGAGAACTACCATTATGGTTGCCATCAGTAATCTTAGCATTACAGCCAATTTCACACATAGCTTGGCTAAATCCAATAGATGAATGAATTATAATAATTTGTGTGATCTGTATTAGGTAATTTAGATCATATTGTGATCTACCTGGGATGAATTATTTCTGAAACCTTATCATATGGAAAAGGGACAAAGTTCAGTCAACAAAACTAGAATTTGGATAGAATTAATCTTGAGACATGTGGCTCTTTTTTTAACTCATATAAGTGAGGCCATTGGTGTAACTGAATTTTGTAGCCCATTGACACAATAATTGGAGCAAAGTGATTTCATGTAGTTGCCCAATGAGCAATATTTTTAATTTTAAATCACTTGACTACCAGCCATACTCTGTGAGATCATACAGTGATGGAAGGAACTTGCAGGGTGTTGCTGCAAGGGAATCTGCTTAACCACCGTAATAATGTTTATTTAGTGGCCTGTCAGTAGTTGATATGAAAAAGACACAGAGAGAGGCCATTATGTGGTATAGAAAATAAGGGTGGAATAATATGCACAATATGCGATAAAGCAAGGGAGAAAAACTCAATCACATTTACAATGCTTAGCTACAGGGCAGACAGTTGATTAGTAAACAGAGTGCAAAAAAAAATATAGCACGTACTGCTGAGGAAAAATACATTACCCAACAGAGAGATATGCATGCTGACGTTTACCCAAGTAACAACCTTGTTGAATACTGGATATTGAATATTGTTTGAAGGAAATTAGAAATGTTTCTTTAAATGTCATATATTCTTATCACAGTACAATCACAACCAGAGGCCCAATAAGGTATTTACGTTCTTGCAAGGTATAAAACAAGCCTGGATATTATGGTAGGCATAAATGAATGTAAAAGTGATATATGAGAACGTATAATGAAAATACTTTTACAACACAACTGGTTGTAATCATTTAGAGCCTTATCATTGAAAACAAATCAGTAGTAAGCATAGGAAAAACATAAGAAATTCAGAAGCATAAACATTTACACATGTAATATATTTTGATGTACATTGACAATATTGTACTTTACTACATTGTATTTTGCTTTGTAAACAAATATATCTTAATATATATGTATGTATTCAGAAGAATCAACAAATGATATAATGAAAAAAAACATTTTGGCCCAGTCCTCCTCCAAATCATCTTCAAAATAGTCCCTATGTTAGACACTCAATTTTGATATCGGGGAATGATATAATATTTCTTTTTTGAGAAACTAGTTTTAAGTTAATGTTTACTGTTTTTTGGGCTAGTTGTCCTGTTCATGTTCTCAACCTGATTTAGCTTCTTGGCTAAAACTTCTATGCATTGTCCCATGTGCATCACTTCATTCATGTTTCATTTGGTTTTATGTACTTTAACTATGATATTTGCAAAGAAGCAGGCCCACTTTATTATGCTCCCAGCCTCCACACTTTACTGTGGTTATGTATGTTGTATGTTCTATTTTTTATTTATTTATTTTTTCTGAAAGATTTCTGATTGTTTCTTCCTGTGCAGATAATAGACATGCATATTTTTCCTTCTTTGCTTTTTTTTAACAGAGGAGTTTTGCATGGCATGCAGGAATGGGAATGTTTGTAGTGCAGTTCATTGCTCATTACTGTCTAACTTTTTTTTTTGCCACTTTAAGGTCAGCCTTGAATCTTATCTTGATCATCGTTACTTTAAAAGAGCACATTTAGGAATCTTGCCTGGTAAAACTGTCCTGGGATGAGTAGTTGTGGCTTACTGACCTGACCACCTGCATATTATCAAACCAGTTGTAGAGTCAAAGAAGTCTTAAATTTTGTTTAATCATATTGTCCCTGAGAACATTACCAAGCTCCTTTATGTTCACCATAATTGCAATGTGTGATTCATCTTAACCAATAGCAAAATAATTTCTATCAGCATATGCCAAAGAAGAGTTTAGGCAGTACTGATATCTAGAATATTATTTGCATGTAATCTTACATATACATACATACATACATACATACATACATACATACATACATACATACATATATATATTGTATAACATAATAAAATGTAGTTCTGTGCTCTCTAAGATGCTTTTCTGCTCACCATGGTTTATTCAGTTATTATAGACTTCAGTGCAAACCATCCAGGTCATTCTTCTCATAAAACTTCCAGGGGATGGTCTACTATTCAAACTCTAGGGCTATGCTACGGTCAAGTTTTTTTTTACTATCTTAATATTTTATTTCAAAGTAATTTCACGTCTTGGCCTGTATCTGATAGATTTATTTTGCGTAGTATTATTGCCACATAATTGGACGATAATTACAGGAATGTGCTTTCCTCTTGTACATTTTCTGAAACTCATCCAAACCCATTGCATTTTCTGATGTTCTGGCAGCTTTTTACTATAATTTATCACCTTTCTGTATTTGTTTAAAAAAGATCTTTTAAGAGGTAGACTGCCTAGATAGCAAGGGAGCTGTGCTGTATTGACCTGTATAGACAAAGTAGGCTAGCCGCAACACTGAGGAACCTGGGTAACTAGACAGACTGCGTCAGAGGGGTTTTTACTGTTCACACCCCTTATTACCTGAAATAAAGATAGGGCAAGGGCAGGGAACATATGGAGAAAGGAGAATGAGTATCTGTGTGTGTGTGTGTGTGTGTGTGTGTGTGTGTGTGTGTGTGTGTGTGTGTGTGTGTGTGTGTGTGTGTGAAAGAGAGAGGGAAAGAGAGAGAGAGAGAGAGAGAGAGAGAGAGAGAGAGAGAGAGAGAGAGAGAGAAAAAGAGAGAGAGAATGAGGGTACAGATAGACAAAAATAAACAAAAAATCAAACTGTCCTAAGAATAATTACATCAGAAATCACCCAAGAAGTCTTCTGGGAATTTAGCACAAAGTGGCACTGCTCAAGTACAGTTTAAAAACTCCAATGTCTAAAATAGTTGAACATATAACCACATATTCTATTTTTACATACCTTACAGTGCAACTGAAGGTAATGTGACTACAGAGTCCAGGGCCTAAAATAATTCTAGGAATATAACTATGCTCTATTTTAGATCAAGATCAAAAATGACTGATCAATCATGCAATAAAACATTTGCCTTTTAATTTTCTAATACATTAAATAGCCTGTTTATACTCTAGACTCAATGCTAAATGACCTACATGAAAATGGAAAGGCTGTATGTGCGTGTGTGTACGTGCGTGCATGTGTGTGTTCTGCCTCAGCTTTGGTACAGAGCTAAAATTGAACTTCACATAAAATCATGCTGGCTATTCTGGCTCATTCTTTACACTTGTGCAAGGGTTCTGAAATTATGTGATCCAGCCTACCACAGCAAGAGCCACAAGGAAACTCCATGACAGAGAACTTTATAGATGCACTACAAAGCTCTAAATAAAACAAGCCAGATGGCATGTATGAATATGTCATAATTGAAATTCAGCTGCGAGAGGCAGTCCTTGGTGCTGTCTGGGCAACTTATATTTACATGCATCTGCTTTTCTTTTTGAAAGCATGTGGTTAATGATCCTTGTTTTTAAATCCCGGGATGCATAACAATAATCTGGGTAAAATTATATTGGTGCAACCCAGAAGACAGCACACTGTATGTAACCATAATAAATAACACCTGCTGCATAAGAGACCAAAGCCAGTAATTTACACTAAGATAGCATGATAAACTTTATTTAATTGTACGAACTATGCACACCTATTTAATGTATGTAATCTTTAAAACATAAGATAAAAAAAAGAAGAGATATACACTTAATCTTGCACCTGATGCAGACCACACAATTATTACATAACATAGATTTATGAGACTGGAAAATACAGATCAAGGAATCTTTGACCCTCCCCAATACAGAATCTCTCCAAATCTTATAGTGTTGTATGAGTATAGGTCAGAGCATTTTAATGTCAATGGAAAGAGCTTGATCCTCTAGATTTTTTACCCAATGTTTGTGTGTGTGTGTGTGTGTGTGTGTGTGTGTGTGTGTGTGTGTGTGTGTGTGTGTGTGTGTGTGTGTGTGTGTGTGTGTGTCTGTGTGTCTGTGTGTCTGTGTGTGTCTGTGTGTGTCTGTGTGTGTGTTTTGGCTTGTTGAACTTCTAAAAGATCCAACCATGACCCACTTGCAGCATTTTGGCAGCAGCTGTCCATAATGGGCTTCCAACGGCCGCTTATGACCGCCAGGTTCATATGGAAATAAATCCGAATTCAAGACCCACTATCATATTTAACATATTTAAAAGTAAGGATTAGGTAGTTTTTTTTCTTTTTGAATCATTTTTTACAAAAGCTGTACATTCTATCATCTCATGATAGAATGTGTGCATGTGACTGTAGCATCTAAAGAACTACAGATGCTTATGTTTGGGGTTAAATAAAAGAAACGCGCTTCATATTTATTTTTTTCCGCTATGAAGGTGGCATCTAATTGTAGATTTGTAAACTTGTTCATCCCAAAATGCTACCATCTTCTGCAAATTTCTAACTGTAATCCTTAGAGAAATTTTTGTTTCATCCCCCTCTATGTTCGTGGGGGCAAAACACACATTTTCATTTCAGGCAGTTTCATTGAAGCTCAGTTTCATTATGTTATTGTCCTTATTGTGGGCTCTGTTTTTTTTTTTTTTAGCATGTACTTATGTATCACAGCCGTTATCTGTTTTACAAATGTTAAAACTCCCTTCATGCATTCTCTAAACATCCTGATGATAAATATCTATTAGTTATTAGGCTTCTGTGTCACCTCAAGAACTGTATACACCCTAGTCAAAAACAGGAAGTATTGAATCACCATGTTCACGAGTAAACTTTGAGGTGAAAAAGAAAAAAAAATTATAAATGTTTAAATGCTTCTCTTTTGTATAGTTAATTTCTTTGGGTGCCAATAGTTGTGACTTATAGTTGAAGTTCATCTTTGGATTAATAATTATTTTAATAATAAAATAATTTTTTCTAAACGTTTTCTTCCATCTCTAACAAGGGTGTGAATATTTCTTTGACCTTAATGTGTTTTTTGAAGAATGGTTTTCATTCCTCCAGTCCATTTCTGATGGGACATTCTTAAATATATGGACAAAAGAATGGGATGTTTAACTTTTCCAGCCATATGTGACAAACTGTTATTACACAAACTGTTCCTGCAAAGTTGGAGGCACACATTTGCTTAGCATTTCTTTCGATAAATATTCCACACCCCTGTGCACAAAGCGAGCTCCATGAAGATATTCATTACATGGGCTGAAGTGGAAGATCTTGAGTGGCTTGCTATAGAGCTCCCAATGGCACACCTTTGGGTTAAATTGGAATGCTGACAGCACCCCAGGTCTCCTCACCCTACATCAGTACCTGACTTTATTAAGGCTCTTTTGGCTGAGCACAAATTTCAAATTTCCCCCAATCACACTCCAAAATCTAGTGTAACATCTTACCAGATAGCTATTATAAGATCAAATGCTGACTAAACGTTGAAAGGGATGTTAAAAAAACACATAGAAATCTTATGGTCAGGAGTCAACAAACTTAATATGAATATACATAGTGTATTAAGGATTCAAGGTGTCATGTTATATTCATGTAACAAGTGTAAAATTAGTATTAATGCTCCTAAAATATCAATCAAAAATTCAAAGTTGAGCTGCCCTCTGTCGCAAATTATTCGGCTCTTTTACAATGTTTCTCTGTCCCTTAACACTGCAGGTGATTTAGGGACATATAATTTCAGAATGACCGCTGTGTGACTGAAAAGGTGAGTCATCTTTAATGATGAGCATTTGCTCTCCCAGGTGTGAATTAATGACTTTATATTTGTCCTGCCTGTGCACCGCTCTAGAGTAAGGGGGCTGAATTGCTCTATTGTCCCCTTCCAAACTGATCATTCTGATATCAAGATGCACTTTTCCTCCAGGCCCTTGATATGTGCTACCGGTTGTGTTAATGAGAGTCATTTGTTTTGCTGTTTGTTTATGATTTGCAGAGGCTATATCTGCCTTTGACAAAATTGGATCCAGAAAAAAAGGGGAATTATTTATGAAATAAAACAACTGTCCTGCTCAGAAATTGTATAATTGGAGACTCTTTACGTAATGAAGATAAACAATTAAATTTATATAGCACACATACCCTGTTTCTAAATGATGATATGAACTATGTATAACTTCAAAGGGTTGCAATTGTTTTTTCTGTGTATATTTGGGTGAGATTAAAGAACAATTGTGCAGTTACACAAGTGTCTAATCTACCTTTGAACTGAGGGATTTGTTGCCATGGAAATCATGAAGTGGTCTTTTGCTATATTGAGTACACCACAAGCATTTATGGAACAATGCTGTTTCAAGACTTAGTATGCACAATGCCATTATGGTCTACTCATACTTATACATTTGCCATGTAATGAGTACTCAGACAGATGCAAATGCAGTCTATGCACTTTAGCAGGCAAATCCAAAAACATGTCTCAAACTGGAGGTCAAGAACATACAGACACAAACAACATTAAATAGGTAACAGCAGAGATATGGAACGTGAATCAAAACAGAGATCAAAACCCCAGAATGTTAATAAGAAAACCTGGCATAGATTTAGATCTTGTGCAAACACATGGGTATATTTGAATTTGAATACTTTACAGAGACAAATAACGTGAGTCCTTTTACACTGCCATGACAGTGTGTTTGTGCATGTACTGTATGTGTGTTTGTGCATGTGTGTGTGTGTGTGTGTGTGTGTGTGTGTGTGTGTGTGTGTGTGTGTGTGTGTGTGTGTGTGCAATTAAAAACAGTGTGCCATATTAGATACGTTACTGGGAGTGTAGAAGTCATAGATCTGACAACATTTAGGCATATCAATCTAATACATTTTTAATAAATGTCCTATCATTAAGTTTTAGACTAATGCTAGTCAGAATCTGATTATAAAAAACAATGTAATTTACAATACATTCAATTAATGTTGTTGACTGAACTTTTTTTTTCTTTTTTGCATTTTCTAATAAAAAGCTGAATAAAACTACAACAATGATTCAATTGGATCAGAAATATTACCAATAAGTGAAGTAGTGATTTTCATTCATCTGTAAATTATCACAAAAAAATGTTGCAATATATTCAGTCAGGAAATAAGGAAGTAAGTCATCTTCTAAGTATTTCCCTTCTGAAATAGCTGACAGTAGATTAAAATACCCTTTTACCAAGCTTATTCACTGACAGATTGGTCTTGTCATGATCGTAGTAGGAAACAATTAGCTGTCAGCTGTCCCACCGTGTCACCGGAGAAAACTTCCCTGGCTGTGTGCAGATTTTTCCATGATGTAGAATGGCACAATAGCATTACGTCTGTATACATATGTGCATGAAAGCATCAGTGGAGCTGGCTTCTAAGATAGTTAAGATGAAACATGTTAACTCTTGATATTACTGATCCTCACATAATCACCAATAGAAATAAAGAACAAAGAAACAGGCAAATCTGTATCAGAATGCTTCTAATTTGGGAGACTTCGGACACAATATTTAATAGGACTGCAAGTAAACAGTGAGGTATTCCATATTTCTTGGCTTTTGATGATTTTTTCCAACCATGCTGTTTTTAATTACTTTCTAATCCCCCCTTATTATGAGAAATGAACTGTAAGACATTTTTAACGCTAGGCTTCTATATCCATGCCCAACCTCCTATAGCTTGTGACATCATTTTGATGCCAGCATCACTGATGACAAGACACCAATCTGGCAATCACAACATGGTGCTGAAAAGAGGTCATATGGTAAGACTTATATCAATTTAACCCATTTATTACTATTTTTAAACAGCCTACATTTTCATACGTCTATGCTGGATATCTTTTTAATATCCAACAATACTAATAGCTAATAGAATCAGAGGGACTGATTAACTAATTGTCTTATTACAAGAAGAAACTGTAATGCCCAAATGCATTATTTATATTTACACCATAAAAAAAGACTGCTTTTATTTAAGTGAGGGTATAAAATTGTATTTCACACATCGTTATCAGAATGATTTTATCATTAATTTCATCAACCTCCTTTATGTTCTTACATAAAACAACATTTTGTTTTGCCTCCACAATACTGCTGCTTATTACAGTGCTACAAATAAAACAGCTGCATATCCTAAGAATACTCTCTGCATAGACTTCAGTTTAAAGATGAAACTGTAATATTTTAATTAGGATGAAATAAAAGCATAGTAAATAATAGCCCACCTTGACCTATTAGTCATTTACACCATACATGAATGTTGTCTTACTAATCCTAATTG